>NC_084613.1:72209928-72269928 GCF_033978795.1 Nerophis ophidion
CACTAAAACCAGTCAAACGGGAATTTGTTATGCTCACATTAAAATATGCTGTTGTTTATTTTGCCCTGTACTCCTAATGACCTTCTTAACAGGCAGGGGCACCCGGTCTGATATTTTGTTTCTCAACAATCTGCACACAAACACAAGTGTATCAGGAACACTCAGGGTAATTAAGATGTTCCGCTGTGTATTGTCAAAACAAAACAAGCATAGATTGATCTCCTTCAAGTTCGGAAAAACGTTTTGCGCGAATCTCCTCAGCCTGTTTTTGTCCGGTGTAAACTGGCCAGTTGTTTCTGTGCAAGGTCAGGTATGTCTTGAAGCATTAGGGGTGTGAGAGCTAGAGAAAGGCGGGAGGTTTGGGGCTAGGTTTGTGAAAGGAACCTGGACTTTTTCCAGTTTCTCTATGGGGGGGGGAACATCCAGAGTTTGGGAGGTCTGTGTAAGGGCAATTAGGTTGCGGTGGTAAGAAAAGTGCTAGGGCATGATGGCAAAGTGTTAAGTGAGGATGGTCAAAAACAGAGCTCCACGGGCAACGCTGTTTATCTGCAATTTTTTGGGGGTGTCATTGGTTTTGTCGGTATGTGTTTGTCTTCACCAAGAAAAGGCCCAAGACGAGCGGCTGTTTGAATGAAAGTTTTGCAGGCAAAGGTGTAGTTCGTTGGCTAGGATTTGTTAACCTGACTCTCGCCAGAACCTTGTAGTTCTCTGAGCTCCAAAGCTCGAAGGCAATGTAAACTCCTTCCAGATAGCAAAAAAAAAAGAAGAAATACAATATTTGAACCCACAATTTGTAGCACCCATTCGACGCCGTATAAGCCAGAGGTACCGCTCGAAGTAGTCGGTTGATTAGTGTGAAAGTGGCAGAGGAACCATTTCACTGCCAGGATAGCTTCCGATGTTACGCTTCTCTTCTCACAAAATGTAGTATCCTTCTTTAAAATGGCCTTGCAAATACAGATATGGAGGTTTCCCTCTTGTGGGTTCTCCTGACCGCAATAAACCTTCTTGGGAACCCGGGAGTCTGGTTTGAACAATGTCTTTTATTTTGGCTACACACACCAGGTCAGCACTCTGCTCTGCTACTTTTTAATCCGTGTTTGCTATGTGAGCACGCCAGATCATCACTCCGCCCTGCGACTTTTCAGTCTCTTTTGGCTTTTTCTCTCTTTTACGTCTCGGCATGGTCTTGCGTGCATGTGTGTCCACTCGCTCCGACTCCCTTCTGTCTGTCTTGGCCCCGGGTGCTGCTGATAAGCATGGCAGGTGATTTAATGATCTGTCCCAGCTGGGTAATCCAATCACCTGCCAGCTGTGCTTCGAGGCCGGCCCTTTCACACCCCATTCTGCAGCAGGCTCAAACACCACGCCCCCCTCCACAACATATCTGCCACCCAATCAACATTTTGCTCTCCCTCTTTGTGCTTTCTATGGCTCTGTTGCCACTTTCTGTTTTCGCAACTTGTGATTGGATGCTCAATTGGGACTCCCAAGTGAGTATCCAATCACAGCGTAAGGCCAGCTAGAGGGCTTTACTGACAAAAACTCGTGATCTGAATGGCTATGGCAATTGTCTATCAACCGTATGTGTCCGTTCACTAACAGTGCACCGACGCCCACATTGTTGATTCTGAAGGCCCCGGGCAGATTTGGTACAGTATGGCAACATAAGTTAGCTGAATTCTGATTGGATACAAACTCTAACCTAAGCACAACAGCACTGTAAAGAGCATACTATGACATGAAGAGACTTTGAATACTTTAAGATATTTAGGGAAAGTGAATAAAAAAATACTTTTATCTTTAATTATGATCATGATGTCTGGTTATGTTAGGCCAGCAGAGAAGGCCTCGCTGGCCGTGATGTCACACCACTCCTAAATCGTACCGGCAACCACAAATATCAAATTGAATCGAATCCTTATTAAAACAAATCATCACGCCCCTATTCTGCCTATTTGACAGACACAATCCACTTTGCACATGTTTAGTAGATCAGCTTTGCGTGTGCTATTCTTTTTGCACATGTTTTAATCAATGCAAACCTTTTGTAAATCAGGCTCAAAGTTGGCAGAAGAATCACTGTTCAAACAAACTTTCCACAACATGCGGTATTGCTCGATTGGTAGAGTGGCCCTGCCAGCAACTTGAGGGTTCCAGGTTCGATTCCTGCTTCCGCCATCCTAGTCACTGCCGTTGTGTCCCTGGGCAAGACACTTTACCCACATGCTCCCAGTGCCACCCACACTGGTTTAAATGTAACTTACATATTGGGTTTCACTATGTAAAGCGCTTTGAGTCACTATAGAAAAGTAGAGATAAATATAATTCACTATATTCATGCATACACATGTTCTGTCCTGCTAGGTCAGGGGTCGGCAACCCAACATGTTGAAAAAGCCATTTTGGACCAAAAGTACAAAAAAATAATCTGTCTGGAGCTGCAAAAAGTTAAAAGCCTTATGTAAGTGTTATAATGAAGGCAACACATTACGTAAGTGTCTCAGAGGATTAGATAACTCCTGGAAATGACTGGCTTAAAACTGCCAAAGGTATAGATGTGTGTGTCCAAGATAAAGGAAACGGCAGGCTGTCTTCTTCCAATGGATTTATTACAATATTTGCAAGCTGGGTAACGTTTGCAGTGTTCTGGAACAACATGGTAACGTTTACTGTGGTCTGGAACAACATGGCACACAATCAGAATTGCAGTCAATATTGCATACAGATAATGTGTCATGAGACATGCAAATATTAAATTTAATACACAGAGGACATAAGAAAAGGAAATTAAATGAACCTCAAATTTACCTACAAATGAGGCATAATGATGCACTATGTACACACAGCTAGCCTAAATAGCATGTTGGCATAGATTATTCGCACACCACACAAGTCAATAACGTCAACGAAGCTCACCTTTGTGCCTTCACGCACAGCACAAAACGTTTGGTGGACAAAAGGATACAAAGAAGGAGTGGCATAAGACGTCTTTCTGTGGCAGCGACGGAAAAAGTTGTACACGTAAACCAACTACGGCGAGTTCAAGGACCACCAAAATTAGTAGAACAAGACAGCGCTGGCCAAACACTGTCATCAGTGAAACATAAATACAAACATATTAAACAGTAGGCTTTCTAACAATTAGGAAAGTTTGTGTTATGTTTGTCCTCCCACACAAACATTATTAAAACGACAAATATATTTTCCCCCCATTTTTACCCATTTTTGAAAAAGCGACAGGGAGCCACAAGTAATTAGAACGTTTTTTTTTTTAACAATTAAATATTAACCGTCATTTTAAGGCCTACTGAAATGAGATTTTATTTTTGAAACGGGGATAGCAGGTCCATTCTATGTGTCAGACTTGATCATTTCGCGATTTTGCCATATTTTTGCTGAAAGGATTTAGTAGAGAACATCGACGATAAAGTTTGCAACTTTTGGTCGCTTATAAAAAGCCTTGCTTGTACCAGAAGTAGCAGACAATGTGCGCATGACGTCACGGGTTGTAGGGTTCCTCACATCCTCACATTGTTTATAATCATAGCATCCAGCAGCAAGAGGTATTCGGACCAAGAAAGCGACAATTTCCCCATTAATTTGAGCGAGGATGAGAGATTCGTGGATGAGGAAATTTAGAGTGAAGGACTGGTGAAAAAAAAAAGGTGATTGCAGTGGGAGCGATATAGATGTTATTAGACACATTTGCTAGGATAATTCTGGAAAATCCCTTATCTGCTTATTGTGTTGCTAGTGTTTTAGTGAGATTAAATAGTACCTGGAAGTCGGAGGGGTGTGGCCACGAGTGTGTTGACCACGAATGTCTTTGAGGGAAGTCACGCAGCTACAGTTGGACGGAAGCTCCGCTGATGTCTCCGGTAAGAGCCAACTTATTACCACAATTTTCTCACCGAAAACTGCCGATTGACCTGTGGTCTGGATCTATGTTCGCTTGACCGCTCTGTTCCATAGTAAAGCTTCACCTTCAGGAATTTTAAACAAGGAATACCGGCTGTGTTTGTGTGGCTAAAGGCTAAAAGCTTCCCACCTCCATCTTTCTACTTTGACTTCTCCATTATTAATTGAACAAATTGCAAAAGATTCAGCAACACAGATGTCCAGAATACTGTGTAATTATGCGATTACTCTCTCCTTTGAGGCACACATTAAAAGCGTTACTAAAACGGCCTTCTTTCATCTCCGTAATATCGCTAAAATTCGTTCCATTCTGTCCACTAAAGACGCTGAGATCATTATCCATGCGTTTGTTACGTCTCGCCTCGACTACTGTAACGTATTATTTTCGGGTCTCCCCATGTCTAGCATTAAAAGATTACAGTTGGTACAAAATGCGGCTGCTAGACTTTTGACAAGAACAAGAAAGTTTGAGCATATTACGCCTGTACTGGCTCACCTGCACTGGCTTCCTGTGCACTTAAGATGTGACTTTAAGGTTTTACTACTTACGTATAAAATACTACACGGTCTAGCTCCATCCTATCTTGCCGATTGTATTGTACCATATGTCCCGGCAAGAAATCTGCGTTCAAAGGACTCCGGCTTATTAGTGATTCCCAAAGCCCAAAAAAAGTCTGCGGGCTATAGAGCTTTTTCCGTTCGGGCTCCAGTACTCTGGAATGCCCTCCCGGTAACAGTTCGAGATGCCACCTCAGTATAAGCATTTAAGTCTCACCTTAAAACTCATTTGTATACTCTAGCCTTTAAATAGACTCCCTTTTTAGACCAGTTGATCTGCCGTTTCTTTTCTTTTTCTTCTATGTCCCACTCTCCCTTGTGGAAGGGGTCCGGTCCGATCCGGTGGCCATGTACTGCTTGCCTGTGTATCGGCTGGGGACATCTCTGCGCTGCTGATCCGCCTCCGCTTGGGATGGTTTCCTGCTGGCTCCGCTGTGAACAGGACTCTCGCTGCTGTGTTGGATCCGCTTTGGACTGGACTCTCGCGACTGTGTTGGATCCATTATAGATTGAACTTTCACAGTATCATGTTAGACCCGCTCGACATCCATTGCTTTCCTCCTCTCCAAGGTTCTCATAGTCATCTTTGTCATCGACGTCCCACTGGGTCATTATTGTCACCGATGTCCCACTGGGTGTGAGTTTTCCTTGCCCTTATGTGGGCCTACCGAGGATGTCGTAGTGGTTTGTGCAGCCCTTTGAGACACTAGTGATTTAGGGCTATATAAGTAAACATTGATTGATTGATTAAAGCAGACTACTTATAGCTTGGATCGGGCTGGAAAATAATGTCCGCTACAACCCGAGACGTCAAACGCATCATACCGCGACATTTTCAACACGACACTTCGCGGGAAATTTAAAATTGCAATTTAGTAAACTAAAAAGGCCGTATCGGCATGTGTTGCAATGTTAATATTTCATCATTGATGTATAAACTATCAGACTGCGTGGTCGGTAGTAGTGGGTTTCAGTAGGCCTTTAAGCAAGCAACCTCTAGTTTCTATTTAAAGAGAGTGTCCAGTTCTTCATTTCCCAATTGGATGATTTTTTTTTTGCCGTCTTATAAACTGCCCGAAGTCAGGGAGATCTGAAAACTTCTCACATCCTTTGCATCTTTTTGGCCATTTAGTCATTTTGTTGTTTTGGCAGGCCGCGCTCTCTTCCTCCCACTCCTCCTCCACCACACTTGTCTCACTCATTCTTCTCGCGCTCAGTGATTCGCCATATTCAGTACTTTTTTTTTATTTATCACTTTGGACACAAACGCTCTTATAGTAGGAGGTGGAGAAGGAATATCTTCTTCTCCCACCGCCTATACGTTGACTAAGAAAGTACACTCAGAGCTGCAGGTAGGTTGCAGCTGACAGGCCTCTTTAACATGGCTTGGCACCGCTGCGCAAAGACGGAACAGAACTGCCTGAGGGCCGCGAGTGACAATTTAAGAGTTTGCTACTGCAATCTGTTACTCCACTCAAGAAAACATTTGGTGTTTTTTTCAAACCCTTGAATGTATAATTTTTCTGGTGGTTGGCACAAGAAACTTTACCACATTAAAAGTGTGTTAAGATACACTTTATTGCCAAAAGTAGTTGGCCACCTGCCTTGACTCACATATGAACTTCAAGTGCCATCCCATTCCTAACCCGCAGGGTTCAATATGAAGTCGGTCCACCTTTTTGCAGCTAATACAGCTTCAACTCTTCTGGGAAGGCTGTCCACAAGGTGTGTTTATAGGAATTTTTGACAATTCTTCCAATAGCGCATTAGTGAGGTCACACACTGATGTTGGTCGAGAAGACTTGGCTCTCAGTCTCCGTTCTAATTCATCCCAATGGTGTTTTATCGGGTCAGGTCAGGACTCTGTGCAGGCCAGTCAAGTTCATCCACATCAGACTCTGTCATCCATGTCCTTATGGACCTTGCTTTGTGCACTTGTGCACGGTCATGTTGGAAGAGGAAGGGGCGTACACCAGGAGTTGGGCTTGGCCCCTTAGTTCCAGTAAAAGGAACTTTGAATGCTCCAGGATACCAAAATATTTTGGACAATTCCATGCGCCCAACCTTGTGGGAACAGTTTGGAACGGGCCGTATGTTTGACACCGCTGGTCTGGTCTAGGTAGATAATGTCATAAATAGATGATCGATGCAGTTATATAAGAAATGACTACGTGGAAAAGGCAATTTAAGTAGATGTTTGACAAAGCTTTTATGCAGCTACCTTACGAAATGTAAATAAACACAATTTTCAGTATTTTCACATAAAACTAAAACCTAATAAATCATACATTTGATTGTTTTGAGTGTATATGTCGAATCTTTAAATACCACAAACTAAGGTTGTACGGCAGGGGTAGGGAACCTATGGCTCGCGAGCCAGATGTGGCTCTTTTGATGACTGCATCTGGCTCTCGGATAAATCTGAGCTGACATTGCTTAACACGATAAGTAATGAATAATTCCACTTGTAATCAGAGTGTTAAAAATAAAGTTCAAAATATAAAACAAGCTCATGCTTTTTTATGTTCAAGCAGTTGCGTTAATGGTAAGAAGTAATTTATTTATTGTTGGTTAGTGTGGGGCTTGCCCTCCTGAGGGTTCTTCAGACCACCAGACACCGACATGAGAGCCTGTTTCAGGGTTACAATATTGTTTTATTTTTCAAAAAGTCTCTCAGTTGCTTTCCAGCAATTGTATTTTTGTCTTTTGTTCTCGCTTGCGCTCTGGCTCCAGCCCCAACCCTGTCTCTCCTCCTGGCTGCTGCTTATAACAGAGTGACAGGTGATCAGATAACAAGGCCCAGGTTGGCCTTTTGCGCACCTGTCGCTGATTTCGAGGCCGTTCCTGGCACATCCCGCTTCGCTGAAGGCCTGCAGGCCACGCCCCCTACAAAATTCGCTTCATAATAACAATGTTATTACAAATATTAAGAGACCTATTATACTCTAGAAATGTTGGTCTTACTTAAAAAGGCTCGCTTTTAGTTGTGTTCAGTGTTAAAAAAATATTTTATGGCTCTTACGTAAATACCTTTTGAAATATTTGGCTTCTTGGCTCTATCAGCCAAAAAGGTTCCCGACCCCTGTTGTATGGTATACCGGTATTAGTATAGTACCACGATACTAATTAATCATTTTCGGTACTATGCCACTTCTGAAGCGTACCGGTCCCGCACAAGCAGACAAGCATGTTCGGTAGGGCACAATCACAGAGTACTTACAAGCAGACACAGTGTGTAGACAGAAAGGGACAACGGACACATTTTGGCTTAAAAACTAATGATAAAGGTGAAGTTATAACACTGAAATGCCCTCAGGATGTGCTGCTTTAAGACATGTCTAGCTAGCTAGCGGCTAACGTCCATCCGCCTTCTGTTTTAGCGACTTGTAAATCACTAATCCTGGTCTCCATGGCGACGAATAAAGTAAGTTTCTTACAAATATCATCACTGCAGGACGAGGAATAGCTAAACATGCTTCACTACACACCGTAGCTCACCGGCGTCAAAATGTAAACAAACGCCATTGCTGGATCTACCCCTAATATTCACTGTAATGACATCAAGTACAGGCATGTATCTAGTCGATATTACTATGATTACGTCGATATTTTTTGGTATCCCATCTTCTTTTGTTTTTTAAAAATGTATATTATGTTTACATATTCAGGAAATATGTCCCTGGACACAATGAAGACTTTGAATATGACCAATGTATGATCCTGTTACAACTTGGTATCAGATTGATACCCAAATTTGTGGTATCATCCAAAACTAATGTAAAGTATCAAACAACAGAAGAATAAGTGATTATTACATTTTAACAGACGTGTAGATATAACATGTTAAAAGAGAAAGTAAGCAGACATTAACAGTAAATGAACATGTAGATTGTTTATTCATTTTCTACCACTTGTCCTTAACAATGTTGACAAAATAATAGAATGATAAATGACACAATATGCTACTGCATATGTCAGCAGACTAATTAGAAGCCTTTGTTTGTTTACTTACTACTAAAAGACAAGTTGTCTTGTATGTTCACTCTTTTATTTAAGGACAAACTTGCAATGATAAACATATGTTTAATGTACCCTAAGATTTTTGGTTAAAATAAAGCCAATAATGCAATTTTTTTGTGGTCCCCTTTATTTAGAAAAGCACCGAAAAGTATCGAAATAATTTTAGTACCGGTACCCGTACCAAAATATTGGTACCGTTACAACACTACCACAAACCTAGCACTATTTTTCGAAAAGACTGTACTCCAGTGAAAGTTGCTTCAAAAGCAATTCCGCATTCCTGGGATTCGTACGCCTGCGCCTGCAGTCTTGGCCAGAACACCGGAACTACTTTATCTTCCCATCCTTTCTGGCGCTCCAAAAAGTCTGTTTGAAAAGTGCCAGCGAGTTATTGTTGCCTCCTTAGGGAAAAAGTTGTATTATGTGACAAGCCGGACTGGTGTTACACGAGCTGTCATTCTTTACAGACCAGACAGGACAAAACGATACTAACAGTTAGGGGTGTGGGAAAAAATCGATTTGAATACGAATCGAATCGTTTATGTTGTGCGATTCAGAATCGATTCAAATTTTTAAAAAATCGATTTTTTTTTTTTTTATCAATCCAACAAACCACTACACAGCAATACCATAACAATGCAATCCAATTCCAAAACCAAACCTGACCCAGCAACACTCAGAACTGCAATAAACAGAGCAATTAAGGAGACACAAACACGACACAGAACAAACCAAAAGTAGTGAATCAAAAATACCTATTATCAACAACAGTATCAATATTATAGTTATAGTTTCAGCATAGCAGTGATTAAAAATCCCTCACTGACATTATCATTAGACATTTATAAAAAATAAAAAAAAGAACAATAGTGTCACAGTGGCTTACACTTGCATCGCATCTCATAAGCTTGACAACACACTGTGTCCAATGTTTTCACAGATAAAATAAGTCATATTTTTGGTTCGTTTAATAGTTAAAACAAATTTACATTATTGCAATCAGTTGATAAAACATTGTCTTTTACAATTATAAAAGCTTTTAAAAAAAATATACTACTCTGCTAGCATGTCAGCAGACTGGGGTAGATCCTGCTGAAATCCTATGTATTGAATGAATACAAAATCGTTTTGACTCGGAAAAATATCGTTTTTGAATCGAGAATCGAATAAAAAAAATCGATATATTATTGAATCGTGACCCCAAGAATCGATATTGAATCGAATCGTGGGACACCCAAAGATTCACAGCCCTACTAAGAGTGATTGCATCATTAAAGATATACACATGGTAACCACAGTGTCAGGCTTTCCCCTGACAGTTTGTCTATGTTTTAGTTTTTTCCTCTGCATTTGTCTGTTTCCTCTGTGTTTAGTATCTCCTGTCTTTAGTTCCTGTCTAGTGCTCTTATTTTGTCAGCTTCCTGTCTTGTTCCCTAAGTGCTGTGTTCCTCCTCAGCTGCGGCTGATTGGCACCTGGCCACACCTGTTGCCAATCAGCCTGCTCCTATTTGTACCTGCTTTGTCTTGTGTCAGCTGCTGGATCATTGTATTGTCGTTGCCTCATGTCACTCTTGTGTCTTTGCTACCTGTCGTGTCTGGCATCACTTCCGCTATTACCTGTCATGCTACATCTTGTCCTGGTCGTCGTAGCGGTAAGCTGTTTTTGTTAGCCATTAGCTATTTCCAGTTTTTCTGTTTGATATCCTCTAGCTTCCATGCTAAAGTTCCTTTTTTTTTTCTAGCTCCCAGTGCTAGCTCTCTTAGTTTGTTATTCCGCCCACATGCGTGCTTTTTGTTTGTTCTTCTGTAGTTTTAATTAAATCAGGTTTTCATATACCATGCCTGCCTCCATTTCTGCATCTCGGGGTTCAACAACAAATACCTCTGACACACAGGTCCTTGAACTGTTTTATCACTCGGATCGGACTTTGTTTGCATCCGGGTCGTTGTCACCCATCGCATCTCTTAAGCACGGTATTTCACGTGGACCTCAGGAGCGAGCATCCATTATGTTTGTGTGCCTAAGCTCACAGTGCACCCAGTGGCCCTGTTTATCTGTCGACTAATATTAGTGGTTGCAGTGCAAACCAGCCTTGCTTAGTGGAGATTTGCTCGCTAAGTCACCTCAGTCTTCTTAGCAAACACTAATCCCCCAACCCCCCCACCCCCTTCCCACATCTGCGGGCTGCGCAGACGTCACATGCATGCCTACTTTGCACACACTCACTTCCTTTTTAGCGCACTAATGCCAGGCAGTTCCCGTTGGCAATTAAGCGCCGGGGCCCCTTTTCACTTCATGGCACTCTTCTTTTTGTACTGACAGCATCGCTGAAAAGTGAGTACACCCCTCACATGTCAACAACTTTTTGATCATATCTTCGAATGAGACTACATAAATAATTTTTTTTTTTTTTTTCTTTGTCCTGTCCAGCTACTTAAGCAAATCATATACAAATTTGCTTTACAAAAGAGAAGTTTGAGATACTTCTCTTGTTGCCTTATTTGTATTTTACTTTATTGAATGGATTTATATTATTATTCGGTGCAGACGGGCCAGAGCAGGAGGGGAAGGCAGACGGGGAAATTGTCGGGTCAAGAGGGGGATAAGACAAAGAGACAACAACAGCAGAAAACATAACAATAACAACAACAACAACAATAGAACAACATCAGCAAATAGGATATGTACAACTATGATGGGAAAAGGGACAGCAAAGTTAGTGAAATAAATAATAATACAGAAATGACAATGAACATTATTACACTACAAATGGAGCAATACAAATACCCATAGAAATAGCACTATTGATAATGAATAATAACAATTACCTCTATTATCAACAATGCAATTGTTGACCTCTCTGGTCGACAAAAGCACTTTGAAGATTCTAGCGCAGGGGTGTCAAACTCAAATACAGAGTGGGCCAAAATGTAAAACTGAACAAAGCCACGGGCCAAGGTTGAACAAATTAACCTTTTAATAGGGACCCAAACAAGTTTTGCTTTGAACATTGAACAAGCAAGGTTTATATACAGTAACTTTATAGTGACATGCAAAATCGAGCTTCAAATTATAATAAAAATAATTAAAAAAATATCAATGGCTTTTCAAATAAAATTTATATACAAATATAATGCCTCTTTTCTATTTGCAGCCTTCTAAGGTAAATATCAAAATATATTGTAGCGTCCCGAAAGAGTTAGTGCTGCAAGGGGTTCTGGGTATTTGTTTTATCGTGTTTATGTTATCTTACAGTGCAGATGTTCTCCCGAAATGTGTTTGTCATTCTTGTTAGGTGTGAGTTCACAGTGTGGCGCATATTTGTAATAGTTGTAAAGTTGTTTATACGGCCACCCTCAGTGTGACCTGTATGGCTGTTGACCAAGTATGCATGCATTCACTTATGTGTGTATAATAGGCACATATATTATGCGAGTGGGCCTGCACACTGTTTGTATGGAGGAAATGCGGACGTGACGACAGGTTGTAGAGAATGCTAAAGGCAGTGCCTTTAAGGTACACCCTCAATATTGTTGTCCGTGTGAAAATCTGGAGAATGCTTGCCCCGGTAGATTTTTGGGAGGGGCACTGAACTTCGGAGGATTGGCAAGTGTGAGAAATTGCGGTGTTACAGCGGCACCGCTGCTGTGTAAGAACGGCGGGCCAGCTGTAATGTTAATTTGATATTGCTTCAAGGGCCAAATTAAATTACACGCGGGCCAGAGTTTGACACCCATGTTCTAGCGGGAACTCTCATACAACCCTTTTTCGATTACGCTTGCACCTCCTGGTACCCCGGCACCTCCAAAACCCACAAATCTAGACTCCAAACATCCCAGAATAAGTTAGTCCGGTTACTTTTAGACCTCCACCCCAGATCACACCTCACTCCAACCCACCTTTCCAAAGTGGGCTGGCTCAGGGTGGAGGACAGAGTAAAACAACTTGCACTGAGCCTAGTCTATAAAATCCGTTACATCTCCCTGATAACGAAGTACATGTCAAACTACTTCCTTAACGTAAATGACCGCCATAACCACAACACCAGGGGGAGCTCCACAAACTACGCTAAACCCAGATTCCGATCTAACAAAGGTCTTAACTCATTCTCTTTCCATACCACATCAATGTGGAATGCACTCCCAACAGGTATAAAAGTAAGTGCATCTCTATATTCCTTCAAAACCGCTCTAAAACACCTCCAGGCAACTTCTACCCTTTACTAATACCCCCCTCCATTCACATCCCATCTCACCGGATTGTAAATAACTTAATATGAATAATCAAATGTACTTCTAATGTATATACTTGTTCTTATGCTATCTGAACTCACTATGTTCTCTGCTGGCTGTACATATCCTACTAAGTAAGACCTACACCGTTTCAATGTCCACATTTCTCTGTTGATGCAATTGTTGATGACTGAAGTTCTGATATCAACCAAATCTCCTCATCCCACCCCCCGGATTGTAAATAATGTAAATAATTCAATGTATATACTATGATGATTAACCTGTGTAATGACTGTATTATGCTGATAGTATATATTTGTACCATGAATTGATTAATGTGGACCCCGACTTAAACAAGTTGAAAAACGTATTCGGGTGTTACCATTTAGTGGTCAATTGTACGGAATATGTACTGAACTGTGCAATCTACTAACAAAAGTATCAATCAATCAATCAATTCAAATGCAACAATACATATGTGTAAAGATAACTTGAAATACAAAAGAAAGCAGATACATGGAGGGGAAGCAAGAGAAGCCAACTATATTAACCTTGTAGATTGTTATAATTAACAGTAGGTTAAGTTTTGTCAGTGTCCCATGTGTTACCCAGTTTCTCGTAGGGCGGTGTTTCTCAAATGGGGTACGTGTACCCCTGAGGGTACTTGAAGGTAGGCCAAGGGGTACGTGAGATTTTTTCAAATATTCTAAAAATAGCAACAATTCAAAAATCCTTTCTAAATATATATATTGAATAAAACTTCAACAAAATATGAATGTAAGTTCATAAACTGTGAAAAGAAATGCAACTATGCAATATTCAGTGTTGACAGCTAGACTTTCTATGGACATGTTCCATAATTATTGATGTTAAAGAATTTTGTTTTTGTGAAAAAATGTTTAGAATTAAGTTGATGAATCCAGATGGATCTCTATAACAATCCCCAAAGAGGGCACTTTAAGTTGATGATTACTTCTATGTGTAGAAATCTTTATTTATAATTGAATCATTTGTTTATTTTTCAACAACTTTTTAGTTATTTTTATATCTTTTATTTCCAAATAGTTCAAGAAAGACCACTACAAATGAGCAATATTTCGCACTGTTATACAATTTAATAAATCAGAAACTGATGACATAGTGCTGTATTTTACTTCTTATCGCTGTTTTTTCCAACCAAAAATTCTTTGCTGGGATTAGGGGGTACTTGAATTAAAAAAAATGTTCACAGGGGGTACATCACTGAAAAAAGGTTGAGAACCACTGCCGTAGGACAACAACGTTAATATATATTTGATTAATTAAACTTTGGGCGGCTTGTCCAGGGTGTACACTGCCTTCCGCCCGATTGTAGCTGAGATAAGCACAAGCGCCCCCTGCGACCCTGAAAGGGAATAACCGGTAGAAAAATGGATGGATGGATGGATGGAATTAAACTTTGATATGCTACTCGAGTAGTCAGTGTACAGCTTGTATGGCAGTATAGATTCACTATCAACCTGAAATGATTCTTGTTATGGAATTGTCTTAATACAAGTGAGTACACCTCACAATGTAAATATTCAAATGTTGTCCTCAGGCTAAATATTTAGTGTGAGCACCATAGCTATCCGGCAATGTCTTAACCCTCTTGGGCAGATAATTTAGCAGAGCTGCAGAGGTTGTTTCTGGAATCCTTTGCCACTCCTCCATGATAACTTCATTGATGCCTATCTTGCCGATTGTATTGTACCATATGTCCCGGCAAGAAATCTGCGTTCAAAAGACTCCGGCTTATTAGTGATTCCTAGAGCCCAAAAAAAGTCTGCGGGCTATAGAGCGTTTTCCGTTTGGGCTCCAGTACTCTGGAATGCCCTCCCAGTAACAGTTCGAGATGCTACCTCAGTAGAAGCATTTAAGTCTCACCTTAAAACTCATTTGTATACTCTAGCCTTTAAATAGACCTCCTTTTTAGACCAGTTGATCTGCCGCTTCTTTTCTTTCTCCATGTCCCCCCCTCCCTTGTGGAGGGGGTCCGGTCCGATGACCATGGATGAAGTACTGGCTGTCCAGAGTCGAGACCCAGGATGGACCGCTCGTCGGGACCCAGGATGGACCGCTCGCCTGTATCGGTTGGGCACATCTCTTCGCTGCTGATCCGCTTGAGATGGTTTCCTGTGGACGGGACTCTCGCTGCTGTCTTGGATCCGCTTGAACTGAACTCTCACGGCTGTGTTGGAGCCACTATGGATTGAACTTTCACAGTATCATGTTAGACTTGCTCGACATCCATTGCTTTCGGTCCCCTAGAGGGGGGGGGGGGTTGCCCACATCTGAGGTCCTCTCCAAGGTTTCTCATAGTCAGCATTGTCACTGGCGTCCCACTGGATGTGAATTCTCCCTGCCCACTGGGTGTGAGTTTTCCTTGCCCTTTTGTGGGTTCTTCCGAGGATGTTGTAGTCGTAATGATTTGTGCAGTCCTTTGAGACATTTGTGATTTGGGGCTATATAAATAAACATTGATTGATTGATTGATTGAATGGTAAACCTCATGCACTCCTAAAACTTTCTTACTGTCCAGAGCACTTAAATGTTACGAACAAGTCTCTTTATGTATTTTCTGCTCTTAGAAATAAATCTGGCAGTCATTTCCCATTATATCACCTCGTTTCGAGTATTGAGTAGCTAACTGACTGTACTTGGAACACCCCTTTCCATTGCCAGACTTGATATGCCGGCCCCTTCTTGGTGTGACGTCATCGACAGAACTAGAACCCATTTACCCAAATAGGCTTTACAGATCAAAACTTTTACTTTGATCACTTAATTTCAGGTTTTTGTCACCTTGGTTGTTTCACAACTGACATGGTCAACACTGTAAGCAAACATGTTTTGCCATTTTAAGATTTGCCTGCTTTTCCATCTCCTCTTCCATGCTCTTTCAGCATTTCTTCAGGCACCTAGAGCAGTGGTTCTCAACCTTTTTTCAGTGATGTACCCCCTGTGAACATTTGTTTAATTCAAGTACCCCCTAATCAGAGCAAAGCATTTTTGGTTGAAAAAAAAGAGATAAAGAAGTAAAATACGGCACTATGTCATCAGTTTCTGATTTATTAAATTATATAACAGTGCACATTATTGCTCATTTGTAGTGGTCTTTCTCGAACTATTTGGAAAAAAAGATATAAAAATAACTAAAAAGTTGTTGAAAAACAAACACGTGATTCAATAATGAATAAAGATTTCTACACATAGAAGTAATCATCAACTTAAAGTGCCCTCTTTGGGGATTGTAATAGAGATCCATCTGGATTCATGAACTTAATTCTAAACGTTTTTTCACAAAAAAAGAAATCTTTAACATCAATATTTATGGAACATGTTGAAGTATTATTCAATAAATATATTTATAAAGGATTTTTGAATTGTTGCTATTTTTAGAATACCCCCACTTGAGAACCACTGACCTAGAGAACATTATCAGTAAAGTATATCAGTATATAACATATATCAGTATGTGGAATTCAATTATAGAACAAATAAACCAAAGAAATCAAACAAAGCACCAATATGATTCAGTTTAAGAGACTGTTCAAACTACAACTGTTCACAAAGTACACAGAACAATAATTACGATGAACATCTTGAACCATTTTTTTCTCCTTTTTGGAATTTTTTTTATTTGGACAAAGATTTTCATGTATTTAATATGGTATATTATTTATTTATTATTTATTTGTTCACTGTTCTGTTACAGAGAACAAGGAAATTGGATAAAATTGCTATGGCATGAAAATGGGGTAGGCTCTGCTTCTTCCTCCTCCTATCAGACATGCTGTAATCAAACAACTGGAAACGTAACACATTACATTGGATCATATGCATTTTCAAAAAAAACTGAAACTGAACTGAAAGAGGACTGAAAAAAAAAAATTCTAGCGGCATGTTTTCTTTTTCTCTCGTTTTTTAGCATCTTGTCTGCTCTCCTTTCTCCTTTTTTCTACAGGTTCTGACTCAGTCTTTCTCCTCTCGAGAGTGCTACTGATTTTCAAAATCCCGTTTGGCTCGAATCTTTTATTATTTTTCCATCCAAACTGCGACAAAAACCCTCTTCTTCAAAGTCGTAATCAATAAAATGATCGCAGCAAATTACAGTCCTCTCGCTTAGTCTGGCTCATTATACGCGACTCATTTTGACTGCAGAGGTCCGTACTTTCCCTCATACTCTCAACATTTGGAAATGTACTGTATGTAGGCTGACCCCTTCTTTAATTGTATTGCAACAACCTGCATCAATGCATCTGGCAGACATATTTAATTTATCATGTCAAATCCTGTGTGTAAATATCATGATTCCAGATGAAGATGTTTCCAAAACACAGACTACGCATTATGAAGTGGCTTCCAGTCTTCTGTAGCTCACGACAGCAGGTTCATGTAGAAGTTACACGTGGGCGTTCCAAAATGTGCTGAAACTTTTTAGAAAACCAGCTTATAATCACTACTGTGTTTATTTCAGGAATAATTTTACTTGTAAATATAAGTTTTAGGTCCAGAACCATGACGTAAGTGCAAATGCAGTCAGCATTCGAGGAGCCCTTTGAGGATGTCCCACAGTATGGTGAGACATTCTTGTCCACTCCTTCACCTTCCTCTTCCTCAGCAAAATACTTGTCATCTTGAAAATGAGTTTGGGTTACTTCTGTTGGATAGGAGCAAAATAGGGAGATCATACTCTGCTTAAGAAAGTAATAGTCAAGGTTGAAACTCATGCAACCCCACACCACAATGCTACCATAACTTCCTTTAATGTAGGCAACACACAATTATCTTACATGTGTTGCCAGTTTTTTAGACATTAATGGCATTGAGGTATTTTTAGTGGATAACAAAGCCATACTACCTTGATTTTAGACAATAAGGCACACTTAAATTCCTTTCATTCTATCAAATATCGGCAGTGCCCCTTATAACCCGGTGCACCAAATATACAAATTAATTCTGGTTGTGCTTACCAACCTTATATAAATGTCATTGTACCTAATGTCATGACTGTTTTTAATGACTATTGAGTATTTTATTGATTATGGGATAAGCAGTAGAAAATGGATGAATAGTACTTTTTCGTCACTTATTCTTTGTCTTTGGTACACTAATGTGTATATTTTAGGCCATTGGTTCTTTGTTTTATTTTTGCAAATATATATATATATATATATATATGTATTTTTGTATTTCTATTTTTATCTTTGGTATGAAAATTATTATGTAACATAAGTTCTTTTTTTTTTTTGGTTCTTTGTTTTTGCTATTTATGTATTATGACATTTTATCATTTGATCATGTTGTACTGCATTTTAATCTTTTGTTTTGTGATTGTGTGATGTTTTTTTGCCTGGACCCCAGGAAGAATAGTCTCCAGTGCAGTGTAGACTAATGGGGATCCTTAAACTAAACTAAACTCAATTATTTGGCACATGGTGGAGTGTGAACAGTAGATGGCAGTCACACATAAGAGATACCAGAGCGTGGACTGCAAGTTGACGCCTGTTCAATAATGACGCTAGCAAAAGTACCCGTAAGCAAGTTGATGTTTCATTGTGAATAAAGAACATTACACACGGCGCTCAAAAATCTGCCAAAATGTTTTAGTACGACTTTGGTAAGCTACGAAGTCACACCGCTTAATAACATAGTCCGGCGTGCTGTGCTCAAATTCCGGCGGATATTACTATGATGTGTGTGTATAAGGACCCCAAAATGGCATCTATTTGGTGACATATCAGCTGTCGTTTCTTTTTTTAATAATATGAATTAGTCCCCAAAATTTGCACGCCCCCGCCATTGTAGTCTGCACCGAAGCTGCAGTCCAAGGGTGTGCACACTAAGTGCGGTCCGCCGGAGACATTACAAGTTTAACCAAAAGATTGGCCCGCGGCGGGGTTTTGCCCAAATAGTCGCTTTATTCGTTCATTCCACATTCACACTTAGGTTATATATACTGTATTGTATTTACCTTGTATGTATGTGTGTGTGTATAATATATATATATATATATATATATATATATATATATACATATATATATATATATTTTTTTATTTATTTATTTATTTTTTTATCTATTTGTGGTGGTGTGGTCGCCGGGAGGGTGGCAGCAGCGGCGGCGATGACCAAGAAGAACGTGGAGTTGGAATATAATTTCAACACTTGTACATATTTATATACATGTTTATATAATATTTATATATTTATATAATATGTAACTACAAGCTCCATTCACAGACAGAGTCCCATTGCTTTTATGAGCGGTCGAGCGGGTCAAAAGCCGAAGAAAAAAAAAAAAAAAGTTTTTTTTTTTTTTTTTTAATTTGTGGCGGCCGTAATTCTTTCATGGCGGGCCGCCACAAAAAATGTGTGTGTGGGAAACCCTGTATATATATTATCATACTGTAGTGTGTGAATGTGAGTGTGAATGTTGTCTGTCTATCTGTGTTGGCCCTGTGATGAGGTGGCGACTTGTCCAGGGTGTAGCCTGCCTTCCGCCCGAATGCAGCTGAGATAGGCTCCAGCACCCTCCGCGACCCCAAAAGGGACCAGCGGTAGAAAATGTATGGATGGATGGATTTACTGTATACATGGTATGTATAGCCTAAATAATTGTGTGTATACATATTTTATATATTACTTTACATGCAGTCGGCTTTTGGCCCCCAGACCAATTTGTTTAGCCCAATGCGGCCCCCAAGTTTGGAAACGCCTATAGTCGATAAGCTTTAAAAATTACAGGTACGACAAAAATGAGAGGACGCTGTCGAAGTGGAGCCACATAAATAAAACCATCCACAAAACTGAAGATACGGTCAGAAAGCAGCTTGAAAATGATCCGTAAAACCTCATTTATGCAACATTTTGACCAAAGAACCAACATTACATGTTATTTAGACCACAAGGAAGTGTTTTAAATGTAGAAAAAAAAATCATAAATTTGTATAAATTTAGACCTGCAGGGCTTTATAATTCGGTGTACCCTATATTCCAAAAAATACGGTCCTATACAAGCCTTATACTGACTACTCTCAAATATTTCCAAAGGTACATTCTATATCGGAAATTTGAGGGGTGTACTCCGTTTTGAGATGGGCCTTTTTTGCTTGCATGCGTTTGTTTAAGTCGGTAATCTCACCTTTTCGTAATTTTTTTCCCCCCTGCACAGACAAGCATGCAGTCAACGGCAATACCACCGTGCAGCCTTTTCCAGAAGGCATGGAGAGCATCATGTTTGGTGAGACGGTCTAATCCCACTTCTTACAGTCAGTTCTCATACAAAAATAAAATGCCACCATTAGCACTTGAAGGTGTTTTTTTGTGTGTCTCATGACCTTTCATGTGTAGGAATGGGCTGTTTCTGGGGAGCTGAGAAACTTTTTTGGAAGCTTCCTGGGGTCTTCTCCACGCAGGTGGGCTTTGCCGGGGGCTTTACCCCCAATCCCACCTATCAAGAGGTATGCTCAGGTAAGGATTTATGCCTTTTCGGGTGTTTTACCCACAACTTCCTCACCGACCGACTGCAAGCAGTATGGGTGGGCTCAAACACATCCCCGATGCTTACCATCAACACCGTAGTCCCACAGGGATGTGTGTTGAGCCCTTTCCTGTACACACTCTACACCAGGGGTCACCAACCTTTTTGAAACCAAGAGCTACTTCTACCATGAATTGATTAACATGGACCCGACTTAAACAAGTTGAAAAACTTATTCGGGTGTTACCATTTAGTCGTCAATTGTACGGAATATGTACTGAACTGTGCAATCTACTAATAAAAGTATCAATCAATTATTGGGTACTGATTAATGCGAAGGGCTACCAGTTTGACAAACACTTAAATAAATTGCCAGAAATAGCCAATTTTCTCAATTTACCTTTAATAAATAAATCTATATATATATATATATATATATATATATATATATATATATATATATATATAAAATGCGTATTTCGGTCTGTCATCCGTCGTATATTTTTTCTCCTTTTACGGAAGGTTTTATGTAGAGAATAAATTATAAAAAAAACACTTAATTGAACGGTTTAAAAGAGGAGAAAACAGGAAAAAAATTAAAATCAAATTTTGAAACATAGTTTATCTTCAATTTCGACTCTTTAAAATTCAAAATTAAACCCCAAAAAATGAAGAGAAAAACTGGCTAATTCGAATCTTTTTGAAAAAATTAAAAAAAGAATTTATGGAACATCATTAGTAATTTTTCCTGATTAAGATTAATTTTAGAATTTTGATGACATGGTTTAAATAAGTTAAAATCCAATCTGATCCAATCTGCACTTTGTTATAATATAAAACAAATTGGACTAAGCTACAGTATATTTCTAACAAAGAAAAATCATTATTTCTTCTAGATTTTCCAAAACAACATTTTTAAAAGATATTCAAAAGACTTTGAATTAAGATTTAAATTTGATTCTACAGATTTTCTAGATTTGCCAGAATCCTTTTTTTGAATTTTAATCATTATAAATTTGAAGAAATATTTCACAAATATTCTTCGTCGAAAAAACAGAAGCTAAAACTAAGAATTAAATTAAAATATATTTATTATTCTTTAAAATAAAAATAAAAAAATTTACTTGAACATTGATTTAAATTGTCAGGAAAGAAGAGGAAGGAATTTAAAAGGTAAAAAAATATATGTGTTTAAAAATCCTAAAATAATTTTTAAGGTAGTATTTTTTCTTTAAATTTGTCTTTCTGAAAGTTATAAGAAGCAAAGTAAAAAAAAAAAAGAATTGATTTTAACAAGTGAAGACCAAGTCTTTAAAATATTTTCTTGGATTTTTAAATTTTATTTGAGTTTTGTCTCTCTTAGAATTAAAAATGTCGAGCAAAGCGAGACCAGCTTGCTAGTAAATAAATACAATTTAAAAAATAGAGGCAGCTCACTGGTAAGTGCTGCTATTTGAGCTATTTTTAGAAAAGGCCAGCGGGCGACTCATCTGGTCCTTACGGGCTACCTGGTGCCCGCGGGCACCGCGTTGGTGACCCCTGCTCTACACCAATGACTGCCGTAGCATCTCACCCACCACAACATACTTAAAATACTCAGATGACACAGCCATTCTCGCACTCCTCTCCAATAGTCAATCCATCCTGGACTATCATAACACAGTCAAACATTTCACAGAGTCATGCACAGCCAGTTATCTGGAAATCAATGTCAATAAAACAGAAGAAATCTGGTTCAACCCCTCCTCGCCTCAGCACCCCATCATCATACATACACAAACAGTTAAAACAGTTGACACTTTTAAATACCTGGGCGTAACTTTGGACAATAAACTCACCTTTGATCAGCACACCACGGACATTCAACAAAGACTGTCAGCCATCCGAAAACTTAAAGGACTATACGTTGCACCTCATCTCCTGTTATTACTTTACCAAAGCATTGTTCAACCCATCCTTACCTACTGTTCCACATGTTTTTTCACCATGCTTTCTGTCACCAACCGGACCAAACTCACACGCATTACAAACATAGCAGCTAAAATCATCGGTTTACCCACACCAAACATTTCAGATTTAAACCACAGGTCCATCATTCGACTGGCAACATGATAGTCCAGGATATCAGTCACCCACTACACAAATACATAATCCCACTATCATCAGGGCGCAGGTACAGAACCATAAAATTCCGGAGGGCCCGCCTCAGGAAAAGCCTTATCCCTACAGCTATAGACGGCCTTAACAGCAGGCCCGGCCGACCCGTCTGACAAAGCCTGTGTGAGTTTTCCTTGCCCTTATGTGGGCCTACCGAGGATGTCGTAGTGGTTTGTGCAGCCCTTTGAGACACTAGTGATTTAGGGCTATATAAGTGAACATTGATTGAAATGTGTTGGTCATGTATGATGTCCTTTTGTTATTTTTGTTTTGTGATGTGTGATGTCTATATAGTTAAAGGCCTACTGAAACCCACTACTACCCACCACGCAGTCTGATAGTTTATATATCAATGATGAAATATTAACATTGCAACACATGCCAATATGGTTTTTTTAGTTTACTAAATTACAATTTTAAATTTCCCAGGAGTTTCGTCTTGAAAACGTCGCGTAATGATGACGTGTACGCAAGACGTCACGTCTTTTTAGGAAGTATGAGCGCTACGCACACACACAGGTAAAAGTCGTCTGCTTTAACGGCATAATTACACAGTATTTTGGACATCTGTGTTGCTGAATCTTTTGCAATTTGTTCAATTAATATTGGAGAAGTCACAGTAGAAAGATGGAGTTGGGCAGCTTTAGCCTTTAGCCACACAAACACACGGTGATTCCTTGTTTAATATTCCCGGAGCTGAAACTTTCCTATGAATCAGAGCACAGTCAAGCAGACATGGATCCCAACCAAATGTCAACCAGCAGGTTTTAGTGAGAAAATTGCAGCTAAAAAGTCAGTTCTTACCAGAGCAAAGCTGAGCTTGTGCCGTCCATAGCTGCCATCGACTCCCCTGAGACACTGCGCGTCAAGACACCCGTGGAGACACCCTTCCGACTATCAGACACTATTTAACTCACTA
The DNA here is from genome assembly GCF_033978795.1 of Nerophis ophidion. Taxonomy (NCBI): domain Eukaryota; kingdom Metazoa; phylum Chordata; class Actinopteri; order Syngnathiformes; family Syngnathidae; genus Nerophis; species Nerophis ophidion. The sequence goes on from NC_084613.1 coordinate 72,233,241, forward strand.
AAACACTAGCAACACAATAGAAATATACGGGATTTCCCAGAATTATCCTAGTAAATGTGTTTAAAAACATCGGAATACGTCCCAATGCAATCGCATTTTTTTTTTAACTCGTTTTTATTTATTTTTTTATTTTTTTCTAGTCCGTCGCTATCAATTTCCTCAAACAAGAATCTTTCATCCTCGCTCAAATTAATGGGGAAATTTTCTCGGTCCGAGTAGCATTTTCTGTTGAAGGCTCCCATTAAAAATAATGTCAATATGTGAGGATCAGCCACACTTGCGACGTCATCGTCTGCGACTTCCGGTAGAGGCAGGGCTTTTCTCTTAACACCGACAGTTGCGAACTTTATCGTGGATGTTCCCTATTAAATCCTTTCAGCAAAAATATGGCAATATCGCGAAAGGATCAGTATGACACATAGAATGGACCTGCTATCCCTGTTTAAATAAGAAAATCTCATTTCAGTAGGCCTTTAACAGCAGACCCGTGTGACAAAGCCTGTAAATGTGTTGGTCATGTATGATGTCTTTTTGTTATTTTTGTTTTGTGATGTGTAATATCTATATGTTTGAATGTACGGCAGTGAAAATGAATTTCCCCAACGGGGACCAATAAACCTAAATCTAAAATCTAAATCTTCTATTGATGAACATTAGGCACAAGCTCAGTTTGTGACTTTGTTTTTGATGCCGAAAAATAAGGGAGAAAAATCAAAAAGGCAAAAGAACCACAGACTCATTATAGCTCGCACATCCTCCCCTCCGCCTTCCCTTCATCTGCAGGCAACTTCTACTCTGAATGTACTGCTCCAGATGGGCTGCATCCCCCCCCCACCCTCCACCATTCCCACCCACCCATGACCTACTTGTAAGGATTGGGCTGTGTTCTGGTGTATGCTGTTCTATGCTGCGCTGTGGCACCTCTCAGCAGAGTTTACAGTGTATGAAGCGCCATCAATTGGGATGCTTTCCCTGAGACTGATTTGGCAGGGTGGAAACGCAAGCTTAAACCTCAAAGCCATCAAACATCCTGGTTACCTGTGTGTGCGTGCGTGCGCGGATGCCTTTTTTCCCAGTTCCCCCATCAAGATTCTAATTGATTCATGTAGGGCATTGATATATAATTCAAATGAAGATGTCTGGCGCTGTTTGAGCCTTGCGCACTCCTCGCGTGCTTTAATTATGAACTCCTCCCTCGCCGAGGGCGCACACAGTCGAGCCCACAGTGCGTCTCGATGGCGGACACAGCAGGATCGGACGCGGAAAAAGGACGAGAGAGGCGCTTTCGGCTTTGGCTGGCAGACATTCTGAGTGTGAAAACCCTTCAAGGGGATTGTGCGTCAACTATGGGATGTCAGAAAGGAAGGGGGCGGGGGGGAAAAAACAGATAGAGCTATAACAAAGAAAAAAAAAGGTGGGGAGGGTGGAAATAAACTTTTTTTTTTTTATCGACGCGAAAGAACATTGAAAGGAAAGGAAGGTGGCCTGTCCGTCAACGGCGAAGGTGCTGGTGTCGCTCCAGTGGCCGTGACGGAGAGAAACACTGCGACGGCGTTGGACCGAAGAGCTGTCAACACAACGGGGTCAGGACGGTCAAGGAAACAGACTGATGGAAGTGAGGCAACGTGAGAATAAAAGGGTATACTCAAAACATGGATGGTTAAAGGCCTACTGAAACCCACTACTACCAACCACACAGTCTAATAGTTTATATATCAATGATGAAATATTAACATTACAACAAATACCAATACGGATTTTTAGTTTACTGAATTACAATTTTGAATTTCCCGGGAGTTTCGTCTTGGAAACGTCGTGTAATGATGACGTGTACGCAGGACGTCACGCGTTTTTAGGAAGTATGAGCGCTACGCACACACACAGCTAAAAGTCGTCTGCTTTAACGGCATAATTACACAGTATTTTGGAGATCTGTGTTGCTGAATCTTATGCAATTTGTTCAATTAATATTGGAGAAGTCACAGTAGAAAGATGGAGTTGGGAAGCTTTAGCCTTTAGCCACACAAACACACGGTGATTCCTTGCTTAAAATTCCCGGAGCTGAAACTTTACTATGGATTAGAGCGCGGTCAAGCAGACATAGATCCCAACCGAATGTCAACCAGCAGGTTTCGGTGAGAAAATTGTGGTTAAAAAGTCGCCTCTTACCGGATATCAGCTGAGCTTGTGTCGTCCGTACAGCTGCCGTCGACACCCGTGAGACATGGCGTCAAGAAACCCCTCCGACTATCAGGTACTATTAAACTCACTAAAACACTAGCAACACATTGGAAAGATAAGGGATTTCCCAGAATTATCCTAGTAAATGTGTTTAAAAACATCGGAATACGTCCCAATGCTATCGCGTTTTTTTTTTTACTCGTTTTTTTTTGTTTTTTTCCGTCGCTATCAATATCCTCAAACACGAATCTTTCATCCTCGCTCAAATTAATGGGGAAATAGTCGTTTTCTCGGTCCGAATAACTGTTTTTGTTGGAGGCTCCCATTAAAATCAATGTGAATATGTGAGGAGCCATCAACGGGTGACGTCATCGTCTGCGACTTCCGGTAAAGGCGAGGCTTTTTCAGGAAGTACCAAAAGTGGTGAACTTTATCGTGGATGTTCTCTACTAAATCCTTTCAGCAAAAATATGGCAATATCGCGAAATGATCAATTATGACACATAGAATCGACCTGCTATTCCCGTTTAAATAAAAAAATCTCATTACAATAGGCCTTTTAAGGTGTTGTAGGGATGGTGTAATTTAAGACAATTTTATCAGTCTGGGATGAGGTGGCGACTTGTCCAGGGAGTACCCTGCTTACCGCCTGAATGCAGCTGAGATAGGCTCCAGCGACCCCCCGTGACCCCAAAAGGGACAAGCAGTAGAAAATGGATGGAATATTATCAGTGCACTCTCAGTAGGCCTTCTATTGTACTTGCATGTATTCTTCTGCTTCACCCTTGGCACGTTTGTCACAAAGTCCCGCCTTCCTGCAGAGTCTGACTACTAGGGCTGTGAATCTTTGGGTGTTCCACGATTCGATTCAATATCGATTCTTGGGGTCACGATGCGATTCAAAATCTTTTTTTTTTTTTTCAATTCAACACAATTCCCGATTCAAAAACGATTTTTTTCCCGATTCAAAACGATTCTCTATTCATTCAGTACATAGGATTTCAGCAGGATCTACCCCAGTCTGCTTACATGCTAGCAGAGTAGTAGATTTAAAAAAAAAAAAGCTTTTATAATTGTAAAGGAAAATGTTTTATCAACTGATTGCAATAATGTAAATTTGTTTTAACTATTAAACGAACCAAAAATATGACTTTTTTTATCTTTGTGAAAACATTGGACACAGTGTGTTGTCAAGCTTATGAGATGTGATGCAAGTGTAAGCCACTGTGACACTATTGTTCTTTTTTTTATTTTTTATAAATGTCTGATGATAATGTCAATGAGGGATTTTTAATCACTGCTATGCTGAAATTATAACTAATTTTGATACTGTTGTTGATAATATTTATTTTTGTTTCACTACTTTTAGTTTGTTCTGTGTCGTGTTTGTGTCTCCTCTCAATTGCTCTGTTTATTGCAGTTCTGAGTGTTGCTGGGTCAGGTTTGGTTTTGTAATTGGATTGCATTGTTATGGTATTGCTGTGTATTGTTTTGTTGGATTGATTAAAAAATAAATAAATAAATAAATATATCGTTTAAAAAAAAAATGAGAATCGATTCTGAATCGCACAACGTGAGAATCGCGATCCGAATCCCAATCGATTTTTTTCCCACACCCCTACTACCAGTCCCTTTCACCGTCAATATATCCAATGGGTGAATGTAGAAATAGTGTCAAAGCGCTTTGAGTTCCTTAAAAAAGGTAGAAAAGCGCTATACAAGTACAACCCACAATACAACCCTTCATACATCCATTCATTTAAAAAATAATCTTACTGATCTCCCTATATGAAATGTAACTTACTTCACCGAGTATTATTTATATATTTATTTTTTATTGTGATCACTTATGGAGTATATTGTGAATAAATTGAGAACAGGAAGTGAACAAAAGTTTTAGTAACTGTTATGTAAAAGAAAAGGGGTAGGATTAAAGTTAAAGTACCAATGATTGTCACACACACTAGGTGTGGTGAAATTTTTCCTCTGCATTTGACCCATCCCCCTGTTCACCCTACTGGGAGGTGAGGGGAGCAGTGAGCAGCAGTGGTGCTGCGCCCGGGAATCCTTTTTGGTGATTCAACCCCCAATTCCAACCATTGATGCTGAGTGCCAAGCAGGGAGGTAATGGGTCCCATTTTTATAGTCTTTGGTATGACTCGGCCGGTTTGAACTCACAACCTACCAATCTCAGGGCGGACACTCTAACCCAGGGGTGTCAAACTCAAATACAGAGTGGGCCAAAATTTTAAACTGAACAAAGCCGCGGGCCAAGGTTGAACAAATTAACCTTCTAATAGGGACCCAAACAAGTTTTGCATTAAATATTGAACAAGCAAGGCTTATATAACTTTAGTGACATGCAAAATCCAGTTTCAAAAAATAATAATAATAATACAAATTAAAAGAATATCAATGGCATATCAAATAAAATAAAAATAAAAATGTTATGTCTTTTTTTCTATTTGCAATCTTCTGAGGTAAATATCAATTTTTTTCCACAGGCTAATAATACATTTGAAAATAAAATAATAATGAATGAACCAGACATTCAAACCTTGAAGTGGCAAGAGAAAATGCATGTATAAAACGTTAATTATTGGTCAACTTGCTGGAAGTTTCCCGGAAGAGTTAGTGCTGCAAGGGGTTCTGGGTATTTGTTCTGTTGTGTTACGGTGCGGATGTTCACCCGAAATGTGTTTGTCATTCTTGTTTGGTGTGGGTTCACAGTGTGGCGCATATTTGTAACAGTGTTAAAGTTGTTTATACGGCCACCCTCGGTGTGACCTGTATGGCTGTTGACTAAGTATGCCTTGCATTCACTTGTGCGTGTGTGTATGTGTAAAAGCCACAAATATTATGTGACACACTGTTAGTATGGAGGAAAAGCGGACGTGACGACAGGTTGTAGAGAACGCTAAAGGCAGTGTCTTAAATGCACACCCCCAATATAGTTGTCTGGGTGGAAATCGGTAGAAATTCGGGAGAATGGTTGCCCCGGGAGATTTTCGGGAGGGGCACTGAACTTCGGGAGTCTACCGGGAAAATTAGGAGGGTTGGCAAGTATGAGTCTTAGCGGTGAATGCGGTGTTGCAGCTGCACAGACACTGTATAACACTGGCGGGCCAGCTCTAAGGCTAAATTGATATTGCCTCAAGGGCCAAATTAAATTACACGGCGGGCCAGAGTTTGACACCCATCCTCTAACCACTTGGCCACTGAGTAGGTTCAGCTTCCTCCTACTCCTTTTCAAATATGTTGAAAAGAGAAACTGGAAATTGCGAGGTATCATGTTGTATGCTTGCATGTTCGACATGAACTCAAACTCAATTCAACTCAGTATATCCATCCATCCATTTTCTACCGCTTGTCCCTTTTGGGGTCGTGGGGGGTCGCTGTAGCCTATCTCAATATATTGTTGTACTTTTCTCTATCATGTTGATGTTCTGGTTGTTATTACATGACAGCACTTGATATGAAGAACCTTTTGCAAAAAAAAACTTCAAAGGCAAATCTGAAAAATTACTTGATTGATTGATTGATTGATGGAAACTTTTATTAGTAGATTGCACAGTACAGTACATATTCCGTACAATTGACCACTAAATGGTAACACCCGAATCAGTTTTTCAACTTGTTTAAATTGGGGTCTACGTTTATCAATTCATGGTAATTCATGGACTGTTATGATTTTAATCTTAGTCTTTGTGACGTCTGGGTGGCATCGTGGCGTGTGTTTGCGTTCTCGTGGTGCAGCAGAGATGGAACACAGCGTTAAGGTAGGAATGATGATTTATTCCTAACTACAAAAACAAACTAATAACAGAAATACTGGCACATAAGTACTACAGAAAAAACAAACAGAACTAGCGTGGAAGCTAGAATGAACAAAAAGCGCTAGTATGTAAACTAGGGACAAGTAAACAAACAAAATAGCATGGAAGCTAATGGGTGAAACAAGATAGTTACCACAATGCGGGAAGAGCGATGTCACTTGTTGCGTGTAGCAAACTATAGTCCGAAACCGAAAGTAAAACAAGGGCGGTCTTAAATAAGGAGACAACTAATCAAGTCAGGTGCGTGACGACAAACCAGAATCAGGTGACACTGAATGAGTGACCCTGACAACAGAAAACCAAACAGGAAGTGCCACCGGGAACCAAAGACGTCGAATGCAACACAGGATGATAATAAAACAGAAACAAAACCAGAATATGACATGGTCCAAGATGCAAATGTATAACTTTATTTTCCCCTTATCAACCAAATGTTGAATAGAAAGAATACAAATATGCTGTATGCTTATTGGTTGATTTTATAAAGTGAAAAAAGTTCAAACAAGTACAATCATTATACCGTATTTTTCGGACTATAAGTCGCAGTTTTTTTAATAGTTTGGCCAGGTGTGCGACTTATACTCAGGAGCGACTTGTGTGAAATTATTAACACATTAACGAAAAATATCCATCCATCCATCCATTTTCTACCGCTTATTCCCTTTCGGGGTCGCGGGGGGCGCTGGCGCCTATCTCAGCTACAATCGGGCGGAAGGCAGGGTACACCCTGGACAAGTCGCCACCTCATCGCAGGGCCAACACAGATAGACAGACAACATTCACACTCACATTCACACACTAGGGACCATTTAGTGTTGCCAATCAACCTATCCCCAGGTGCATGTCTTTGGAAGTGGGAGGAGGCCGGAGTACCCGGAGGGAACCCACGCATTCACGGGGAGAACATGCAAACTCCACACAGAAAGATCCCGAGCCTGGATTTGAACCCAGGACTGCAGGAACTTCGTATTGTGAGGCAGACGCACTAACCCCTCTGCCACCGTGAAATATCGAATAATATTATTTAACTCATTCACATAAGAGACTAGATGTATAAGATTTTATGGGATTTAGCGATTAGGAGTGACCGATTGTTTGGTAAACGTATAGCATGTTCTATATGTTATAGTTATTTGAATGACTTTTACCTTAATATGTTACGTTAACATACCAGGCCCTTTTTCAGTTGGTTATTTATGCGTCATATAACACTTATTCAGCCTGTTGTTCACTATTCTTTATTTATTTTGAATTGCCTTTCAAATGTCTATTCTTGGTGTTGTGTTTTATCAAATACATTTCCCCAAAAAATGCAAATCAAATATGTTCTTTTCCTTCTTTATTATGCATTTTTGGCAGGTGCGACTTGTACTCCGGAAAATATGGTATTACCTTTTTAGGATAAACCCACGTTGAGCATACTTCAGCGTGTGTACATTATTATTGAGGGCACGTTCAAACTCTACAGCGCTTTGACAAAATAACCCCAAGAAGCGAAGGCTGTATTCCGTACTTTAAAGGAAGAAAAAGTTTTGACTGCAGGGGGTGCGAGGACCGCGTACTTTGTCAAAGTCACAACGGCATCCATCCTGACGTGCTCCCTCAAGGCATTTTCACACCTGCCTCGTACAGTTGGGATGAATTGAACGGTTCATTTACCCTCCCGGTGCAGTCTGTTAGGACAGGTGTGAATGCAGTGATCACACGCGGCGGATCAAAACAACCTGACGTTGTTGGAAGACGATGTGGTGACAAAAACAAAAGCCTCCGGTTGCGATGCTTTTTGTTCTGGACGCATACTACCGGCACTTTTTTTTCAGGCTGCAGTACATCTGGAGAGGAGGCTACGCCGGGTAGTCGAACCTCGGATTCAGGAGGAACAGTGTGGTTTTCGTCCTGGTCGTGGAACTGTGGATCAGCTCTATACTCTTGGCAGGGTTCTTGAGGGTGCATGGGAGTTTGCCCAACCAGTCTACATGTGCTTTGTGGACTTGGAGAAAGCATTCGACCGTGTCCCTCGGGAAGTCCTGTGGGGAGTGCTCAGAGAGTATGGGGTATCGGACTGTCTTATTGTGGTGGTCCACTCCCTGTATGATCAGTGTCAGAGCTTGGTCTGCATTGCCGGCAGTAAGTCAGACACGTTTACAGTGAGGGTTGGACTCCGCCAAGGCTGTCCTTTGTCACCGATTCTGTTCATTACTTTTATGGACAGAATTTCTAGGCGCAGTCAAGGCATTGAGGGGTTCCGGTTTGGTGGCCGCGGGATTAGGTCTCTGCTTTTTGCAGATGATGTGGTCCTGATGGTTTCATCTGGCCGGGATCTTCAGCTCTCACTGGATCGGTTCGCAGCCGAGTGTGAAGCGACCGGAATGAGAATCAGCACCTCCAAGTCCGAGTCCATGGTTCTCGCCCGGAAAAGGGTGGAGTGTCATCTTCGGGTTGGGGAGGAGACCCTGCCCCAAGTGGAGGAGTTCAAGTACCTAGGAGTCTTGTTCATGAGTTGGGGAAGAGTGGATCGTGAGATCGACCGGTGGATCGGTGTGGCATCTTCAGTAATGCGGACGTTGTATCGATCCGTTGTGGTGAAGAAGGAGCTGAGCCGGAAGGCAAAGCTCTCAATTTACCGGTCGATCTACGTTCCCATCCTCACCTATGGTCATGAGCTTTGGGTCGTGACCGAAAGAATTAGATCACAGGTACAAGCGGCCAAAATGAGTTTCCTCCACCGGGTGGCGGGGCTCTCCCTTAGAGATAGGGTGAGAAGCTCTGCCATCCGGGAGGAACTCAAAGTAAAGCCGCTGCTTCTCCACATCGAGAGGAGCCAGATGAGGTGGTTCGGGCATCTGGTCAGGATGCCACCCGAACGCCTCCCTAGGGAGGTGTTTAGGGCACGTCCAACCGGTAGGAGGCCACGGGGAAGACCCAGGACACGTTGGGAAGACTATGTCTCCCGGCTGGCCTGGGAACGCCTCGGGATCCCCTGGGAAGAGCTAGACGAAGTGGCTGAGAGAGGGAAGTCTGGGCTTCCCTGCTTGGGCTGCTGCCCCCGCGACCCGACCTCGGATAAGCGGAAAATGATGGATGGATGGATGGAGTACATCCGGTATTGTCTGACTGTATTTCCTCAGCACGTTGCCCACTAACGGGTTTGTTGTGAGGCGTTTGCGTTTGGTGGAAAGTGCACTAATGTCACACTACAGTACTTTTCCATTTAGAGAGGACAGTAATCAAGAGAAGTGTAAACAAGTTGTTCATGCTGTCACTGGGGGACTAAAGTAGTCTCTAACAGCACGAGTACAATTAAATCAAAAAGGGTGATGTTGACGGTGCACGAGGCCGTCGCCGTCCACATGACTTTCCGCCCTGTTTGTTGAAGTGTCCTTGTGGAAAAACACAACATCATTACAGCCTTGTTTTGTACACCTTTGAAACAGCATGGTGTATTTTGCACCATGTATGAATCATTAGAGGGTATGGTTGTTGAGTTGCCTGCTGTTAAAGGGGACCGATCACGCAATAGCACTTTTCTTATCTGCTGGTCTGTATTTGGGATCTGCATAAGTCCCAAACAATTCAAATCAAACTGCGGAAGTATTGCGGGGATATTTATTAAACAATCTTACCTTCTTTCGTACTTCAGGGAAACGAGGAATTTGCCCATTTGGTGACATTTCTCCTAAGGCCATGTTTACACTAAGGCAGGGGTAGGGAACCTATGGCTCTAGAGCCGGATGTGGCTCTTTTGATGACTGCATCTGGCTCTCAGATAAATCTTAGCTGACACTACTTAACACGATAAGTAATGAATAATTCCGCTGGTAATCAGTGTCAAAATATAAAACATTCTCATGCATTTTAATCCGTCCATCTGTTTTCTACCGCACTTGTATTTTATTTATTATTTGTTCTGCTTCAAAATAACAATGTTATTAAAAAGAATGAGAGTCTTAATATACTTGCAAAATATTGGTGTTACTTAAAAATCCACGTATTTATTTAGTTGTATTCAGTATTAAAAAAAAATATTATATGGCTCTCACGGAAATATATTTTAAAATATTTGGCTTTCATGGCTCTCTCAGCCAAAAAGGTTCCCGAACCCTGCACAAAGGTTATCCAGGGTATTTCCCACCTTTTTTTTTTTTTTTCTCTATGGCACTCACCGAGGGTGGACGCTCCCCTTTCCTCTCCCTTATCTCTCCTGCTTCTTTGTTTTGTCTTGTCTTTAACTTTCTTGTTGCCTCTTTTTGCACTGCTCTCCAAATCTAAACATTGGAACTATTTAACTGGCCTCAACAAAATTGACAAGATCTTGGATTTGGGGGAACCTGCTGTCGTGACGAAGCGGTTGTTGCTGGACACACGACGGACTCTTGGGAGAAGAAGGAGGGCCGCTTGCCTGGCGACCCTTTTCTGTCAAGGACGTGAAGATATCCACCTATTCGGAATTATGACAACAGGACATCTGCTGATTGGAGTAAGCGTTGCTCTGGTTTGTCGACAAACTGGAAGTTCCTGGCAGTCTTCAAAGTACCCCAAAGCTGCCACAAATGATTGGAGAATGCGGGAAGAACTGTGGATTACATCGGACTGTCTACCCTGCAGTTTTTGAGGACCAGTCATAGACAATTTTATAGTGAAAAGCAAATTTTATTTTCACTCGCATACAAACCTTTTTTAACTTGGATTGTTTCCCTGGTTTCGAGACTCCCGACGATCGCTGCAAGCGAAGACACAACAAACTCCCTTTTTTGTCTCTCATGGACACACACCTGTTGTTGTGAACTTTGGACTAGCCGCGGAACAGAGACACACTATGGGCTTATACATACACACACACACACACACACACACCTCCACAAAAAAATATACGCCACACATACACCCCCCCGTCCCCCAATCCAACGCCCTCGACACAAATCCCCTAGGGGTGATGAATGGATGGTCAGCGCCTGAGAGCTGCGACCTACCACCGATGACCTTGAACTACCTTCCCTCTATTGCTAGATATGTTGTAATATGTATATGTGCTTCGCTATAGAGGTTTTTTTCTCACTCCGAACTGGGCCCCCTTAGGAGCCCAGTCTGGATTGTATTTTTTTACTCATCCTTCCCCAGCGTTTACCTTTTTCCCATCTTTTACGGGGCGCCTTATGGCGACCCATCAGCGTTCTTGTTCTGTAACTCTGTACACTGTTTGTTTGTCTAATCTTGAACAGGTTTGTGCTGAAAACAAGGTTTCGTTGTACTTGTTGCAATGACAATAAAGACCTACCTACCTACCTACCTAACCTTATCAGTGTCCACACACACAACAATGCCACCATTTAAGACCCCTGCCTCTCCGTCCGCCGGCGCCACATGACCTAGTACGCATGCGCGGAAAATGAGCACGCCTTAGTCACCTCCAGTGTTGCTTTGTGTGCAAGTTCTTAAATGTAACTTCTCTGAACAATACCCAATGTTGTGAGACTTCAATCAACTGGAATCCAGTGTGCTGTGGGGCCCTATTACAGTGAATCACACCTGAGCCATCATAAATTGATGAAATCTTTAATGGACCCGTGAACAATGTGATAAAGAACATTTTACATTAATCAATCGAGGGATCTAGATATCTGGTCAGGACACTCCTCACTCTTTTGCCTTCATCTTAATTGTCCATTCCTTTTTGGTGACTTTATATATTCTGGACCTCGACTATGGGTCCGCAAAAAACATAGGGCACAATAACTGATACAGTCTGCTTTGCCAGTCCAAAAGCATTTGCCGTTTTCCATAGTCTTCGCTCGACGGCCAGGTGATACAAAGAACACGCTACCTTTTTAATCAAATGCGACAAATGGACAAAGTTTTTCGCTAAGTAGAGTCACAGCTGACCTGGACATTGGAAAGTTCTCTTGCCGTCTGAGAAGTTTTGTATCCCCAAACGCTGCCATCGCTTTCTCTTAAGGTATTCATGTGTGATTTCCACAAGTGTCTGTACATGTAGAAGAATGAGAAACACGGGCATGTCTGGATGACTCGCCTCCATCTTTCCAGTAGTTAGCTCCGTGTTACTAAACCGCTTTATTATGAAGCTGGCTGTGGCGCCTTCTTTCTGATTTTCACTTCCTGTGTGGTGCTCTGTCTTTCTGGCATCATGTCCTCTCCGAACTCAATTTGTATACAATCAATGAGCCCATACAAAGCTAAGTGCCGGAGATACCATAAATCGACGGCGCACTTAGCCGTGTAAAATTTTGTCCAAGGAGGAGTACCTTAAACGCTGGTTTAGTGAGGCTAAATAATTATTTGTTTAAGGGGTTCAACGACTTACTGTAGACATGACCTAAGTGTGACGTCTGCGAATTATCCATAAATGATAGAACATTTACCCACACAGCTTTGCGTGAGTCTGCCATTATAGTCAGACTCTGTCGTCAATATGCTCCTTCTTTTTCTTTATCCTCTTGTTGTGGGGTTTGAAAATAGTCTGTTTTACAGACCACTTTGGTCTTTGGTCAAAAAATGTTCTGTACACATTTTTTCGCAGTTTATGTAAACCAAATGGAAGTGCTTTAATGTAGAAACCAAATGTCATGATGGGCTGCCCAGATCATGTCTTGTTCTGGTTTTGTTCCGTCTTTGCATCGTATTCTGTTGGTGTTTGACTTCCTTAGTTCCTGGTGGCACTTCCTGTTTGTTCTGTTGCCATAGTCACGCATTAGTGTCACCTGCCTCTTGTTTTTGACGCGCACCTGCCTCGTGATTACCACCTTTATTTAAACCTGCCTTTTCTGTTCATTCGATCTCGCGTCCTAGTTTCTGTTCCATGCAACAGGTGATGACGCTGATTCCCGACTCTGGTAAAACTGTTTTTGTACTTGCTAGCTTCCGCGCTATGCTTCGTGTTTTCTAGCTCCCAAGCTAGCTCTTTGTTTTGCCTTTTTATGCCTAGTGCAAGTTTTCTGTTCATAGTCTGTTTTTTAGTGTAAATAAATCATCATTTCTTACCTTCACGCTGTGTCCAAATGCGACTGCATCATGAGAGAACGCACCCACATCACCACGATGCCAGCGAACCGTCACACCAAAGTCTTAATATGACCCCTTTCAACATTTTTTTCAGCTTATTATTGTCTATTATAATTAGTATTAGCTGATCAATTTGTTTTCTAAGTACATACAGTACAGGCCAAAAGTTTGGACACACCTTTTCATTTAATGTGTTTTCTTTATTTTCATGACTATTTAGATTGTAGATTGTCACTGGAGGCATAAACAATATGAAAGAAAACATGTGGAGTTATGTACTTGACAAAAAAAGATGAAATAACTGAAAAATATGTTTTATATTTTAGTTTCTTCAAAATAACCACCCTTTGCTCCGATTACCACTTTGCACACTCTTGGCATTCTCTCGATGAGCTTCAGGAGGTAGTCACCTGAAATGGTTTTCACTTCACAGGTGTCATAGTTTTGATGCCTTCAGTGACAAACCACAATGTAAATAGTCATGAAAATGAAAAAAAAAAAACGCATTGAAATGAGAAGGTGTGTCCAAACTTTTGGTCCGTACTGTGTATATGCTCAGACTCCCTAAATGCAACACGGAACGACACAGGAGGTCCTTCATACCGACAGCCATCAGACTGTATAATGTATATGTTCCTTGACTGCACTTAAATGTAGAATATTTTTATACTATTCATATATTATATATTATATTTATAATATATGTTTTATGTTATTTATTATTATTATTGTCTATTGTGAGCGAACTGTGGTGCTGAATTTCCCCCAGGGATCAATAAAGTACTTTCTATTCTAGTCTCTTCTATATACATGTAAATGCGTGTATCACCATAATAAAAAGGTTGTTTAACGCTGATTTTAAATAATTTTTAGATTGTCTTGTTTAAGTGACATCACTTTTATGCGCCATCATTGGTGTATATTTTATAAATTGTAAACTAGAAACTGTTCTCAATAACTTTATTCTTGGTCCTGGCAATTGGAAATAAGTGTGGAGGAAAATGCAAAAAGAAGACTGGATGAAGTAAAACGGCAACAGCCATGCCCTGATACCCATTGTGTTGAACTCTGTTGTGTTCCTTTCTGCAGGGCTGACTGGACACACCGAGGTCGTGAGGGTGGTCTTCTCTACCAAAGACATTAGCCTGGAGGAGCTGCTTAAACACTTTTGGGAGAACCACGATCCGACACAAGGTAGTAGAAGTGGTGCTCGCACGCACAAACCTCCCCACCAAAATGTCGCCTCTCTAACAAGAGGCATCCCGTAGGGGTACAGGGTGTATTGGAGCAGAAGGATGCTGCCCAGACGTGTGCATACGTGTACGTTGTGATGGGGTGGGGGACGTCTCGTGAGTGGGAGTCAATGCCAGACACTGTTAATGTGTCTTCCAGTGTGGTGCATGGAGCCCACCAAAAATCATGGTTTTTAATAGAAGATCCAGGTATTCCGCAAAGATTGAATCAAGGCAACTTGACTTCTCATATTTGAACAAATTTGACCTTCGATCTAAAAAAATTTTTTAGTTTTGGAGAAATCCCCAAAGAACATTTGTGCTTAAAAATATACATTAGTAGTTTGGCTTTTAAAAAAAAAAGTGTGTTCCTGCACAAGTAGGCCTTTACAAGTTTTCAGGGGTCTGCCAAACCAGCAGGTGGCGCTGTAATCTCTAACTGCAAAGCCTGAAGAAAGTGATTGTCAGAAAAAACACAATAATGGTTAATCAAGCAAAAAAGGATCATGCCTGAGGGCCGATTATACAAAACCAACTTTTCTTACCTATTGGTACCTGTTTTTGTGTATTTAGGATCCTGAAAAGTTGAAATCAAACCATGGAGACATGGCGGATGTATTCATAAAACAAAATGAGCCGTTAGGAATTTGCCCCATTGTTGACATTTTTCCCAAGTGTGATGTCAGTCTCCATGTATGGTGTAAATATAGCCAAAGTGCTTTAAGCGAGCTCGCCATTGTAGTCAATAATTTTTTCCTTTCTCTTGATTCTCTAATTGTGGGGCAGAGTGGTTCGTACATGTACACGCATCCTTTGCTGTTGCCATTTTCTTAAAAAGAAGTTGCGTATAGTTGTAACTTACATCTGTCAGTAGACTCGATATGGAAGCGCTAAAAAACTATACACGGCTGACGGGGAGAAGACACAGATGAAATGGAGCCACATAAATTAGACTGGCCACAAAATATCACATCCTGAAGAGACGGTCAGAAAGCGGCTTAAAGATGGTCTGTTAAACATAATCTATGCTCATTTTTAACAAAAAAAAAAAAACACCTTTACATGTTATATAGACCACAAAGAAGCGTTTTAAATGTAAAAAGCAAATAATGTTATGACCCCTTTATGAACCCTTTAAGTTTAATGAAATATAATGTTAAAAACACAGTAGTCAAATATCATTTACTTGAATAACAATAAAAAAAAAATAAGAATAAAAAAATATATATATACAAACCCTGTTTCCATATGAGTTGGGAAATTGTGTTAAATGTAAATATAAATGGAATACAATAATTTGCAAATCATTTTCAACCCATATTCAGTTGAATATGCTACAAAGACAACATATATGATGTTCAAACTGATAAACTTTTTTTTTTTGCAAATTATCATAAACTTTAGAATCTGATGCCAGCAACACGTGACAAAGAAGTTGGGAAAGGTGGCAATAAATACTGATAAAGTTGAGGAATACTCATCAAACACTTATTTGGAACATCCCACAGGTGTGCAGGCTAATTGGGAACAGGTGGGTGCCATGATTGGGTATAAAAGCCGCTTCCATGAAATGCTAAGTAATTCACAAACAAGGATGGGGCAAGGGTCCCCAATTTGTAAGCAAATTGACAAACACTTTTAGAACAACATTTCTCAATGAGCTATTGCAAGGAATTTAGGGATTTTACCATCTACGGTCCGTAAAATCATCAACAGCTTCAGAGAATCTGGAGAAATCACTGCACGTGAGTGATGATATTACGGACCTTTGATCCCTCAGGCGGTACTGCATCAAAAACCGACATCAGTTTGTACAGGATATCACCACATGGGCTCAGGAACACTTCATAAAACCACTGTCAGTAACTACAGTTGGTCGCTACATCTGTAAGTGCAAGTTAAAACTCCACTATGGAAAGCCTAACACATTTATCAACAATATCCTGAAACGCCGCCGGCTTGGCTGGGCTCGAGCTCAGCTAAGATGGACTGATGCAAATTGGAAAAGTGTTCTGTGGTCTGACGAGTCCACATTTTAAATTATATTTGGAAACTGTGGACTCGCTAGACCACATATATATATGTATATATATATGTATACATATATTTATGTATAAGAGGTGTAACGATTGATCGATGTATCGATAGATCAATCTCAAGTACATCAATCTGTGCTTGGCAAGTTTGCCTTCCAAGATCATTTTAAAAGGGAATCAATCAATTTTATCGACACTGGAAAAAAGGAAAACATTGGATTCAAGAATGGCAGACTTTATATGAAGTTAAACACTTTTAACCATAAGGACGTTAAACGTTAGGACTATTTCGTCCATTGAAATAGACCTGAATAAATGTGTTTAGGTACTAAGAGTAGTGCATAGAGTGAACCCCCTTGCGCCCTGTTAGAAAGCGAGAGACGGAGGAAACATACACAACAGCAAAGTTATCGAGTTCATTTTAATCTTTTCGGCTCAAGTGTAGGTTTTATTTATTGTTTGAAGCTAAAATATTCCCACGCAGGCACATTTGGCTTTGCAATCATATTTTTCCTCCTAATTTTTGTTACCTTTCGGTGCTCTTTACTAATGAGTTGTGACTAGCGAGGCTCTATCAGCTAGCACTCTGGCCTCTAGAGTTGTACGGTATACCGGTATTAGTACAGTACCGCTATACTAATGAATCATATTCGGTACTATACTGCCTCTGAAAAGTACCGGTCCGCCTTTGTTTGCTTACTTACTGATAAAAGACAAGTTGTCTAGTATGTTCACTATTTTATTTAAGGACAAACTTGCAATAAGAAACATATGTTTAATGTACCGTAAGATTTTTTGTTAATATAAAGCCGATAATGCAATTTTTTGTTGTCCCCTTATTTCGAAAAGTACCAAAAAGTATGGTAATTCATGGACTGTTATGATTTTAATCTTAGTCTTTGTGACGTCTGGGTGGCATTTGCGTTCTCGTGGTGCAGCAGAGATGGAACACAGTGTTAAGGTAGGAATGATGATTTATTCCTAACTACAAAAACAAACTAATAACAGAAATACTGGCACATAAGTACTACAGACAAAACAAACAGAACTAGCGTGGAAGCTAGAATGAACAAAAAGCGCTAGTATGTAAACTAGGGACAAGTAAACAAACAAAATAGCATGGAAGCTAATGGGTGAAACAAGATAGTTACCACAATGCGGGAAGAGCGATGTCACTTGATGCGTGTAGCAAACTATAGTCCGAGACCGAATGTAAAACAAGGGTGGTCTTAAATAAGGAGACAACTAATCAAGTCAGGTGCGTGACGACTAACCAGAATCAGGTGACACTGAATGAGTTACCCTGACAACAGAAAACCAAACAGGAAGTGCCACCGGGAACCAAAGACGTCGAATGCAACACAGGATGATAATAAAACAGAAACAAAACCAGAATATGACATGGTCCAAGATTCAAATGTATAACTTTATTTTCCCCGTATCAACCAAATGTTGAATAGAAAGAATACAAGTATGCTGTATGCTTATTGGTTGATTTTATAAAGTGAAAAAAGTTCAAACAAGTACAATCATTATACCGTATTTTTCGGACTATAAGTCGCAGTTTTTTTAATAGTTTGGCCAGGTGTGCGACTTATACTCAGGAGCGACTTATGTGAAATTATTAACACATTACCGAAAAATATCGAATAATATTATTTAGCTCATTCACGTAAGAGACTAGATGTATAAGATTTCATGGGATTTTTTTATTAGGAGTGACAGATTGTTTGGTAAACATATAGCATGTTCTATAGGTTGTAGTTATTTGAATGACTTTTACCTTAATATGTTACGTTAACATACCAGGCCCTTTTTCAGTTGGTTATTTATGCGTCATATAACACTTATACCAAAGTATTGGTATCAGGACAACACTACTGGCCTCCACTCAACGATACAAAGATTGTGAACTCCATTCCTATTCTGTTATTGAAAACCCTATTCAGGTGCTAAGAGTGACGCATACAGTGAACCCTCTCACACCCTGTTGGAAAGCAAGAGACGAAGAAAACAAACATACACCAACATGGTCATTTATTAATGTCGGCAAATTTATCAAGTACATTTTCAATTTTTTATTAATTGATTTATGTCTTTTGTCCCAAGCCTGGGTATTATTTATTGTTATAATTTCCATTTGCCGTACATTGTTCCATATCCTGTTCCTGGTCGTTTAGCTTTTGTTTAGTTTTTTCTGCGGGGAGGGGTTGTGTAACTTTAGGCCCCTTCTACAATGAGCTGTTTAAGGTTATTCAGGGTACATCTCACCTAATCTTATCCTTGTCCATACACACACACAATGGTCATTTAAGAACCCCACCCTCTCGGCTCAACGCCACCTAATTAGGGTTGGGTATCGAGTATCGATTGGAACCGGGACTTAGTTTAGTTTATTAAGGATCCCCATTAGTCTACACCGCAGTGGAGACTATTCTTCCTGGGGTCTAACTTTCCGATTCTCCCGGTATCGTTCAAAAGTTTAAATTCCGATTCCTAGTTTCGATACCCAGTCCGCCGACCGGAAAAAAAAAATGTCCGCCGTCCCGGAAGAAGAAGCCGTTGAACACTAACGAAGAAACGCCCACCGCCGGAAGTGTTAGCATAGCCGAGCCTATGTAGCCGAGCGAGTCAGTCAAGCATGGATAGCGGTCGTCGACGGTCGAAAGTGTGGCTTTATTTTACAAAAAAAAAAAAAAATATCTGCGAAATGCAACACGTGCGACAGGACTGTTTCGTGCTTAGGAGGAGGGTGCACGTCGAACATGATGAAGCACCTCCGAGTTCATGGAGTACAAATAAATGCGTGTCCCATATTCGACGCACTGCGCCGACCGTCCTCCTCTGCCTCTTCCTCTGGCTCCGCTCCGACGCCCAGCCTGGCACCTCGGTGACTGCACTGCAGTCCAAATCCGGTTAGTAAAACAATACATATGCAATAAAAAATGTGTTTTGCGCCAACGTTGAGGCAGCTAACAAATAATCCCGCATATTTTTTCATAGACAATTTACAACCTGCTAGCCAGGCTCCGCCATGTGCTCAGCGTACTCCGTTCACCATAGCGGCACAGAAAGGTCACTGCACACATAATCAAAAGACTGCATCCCTTTTCAGAGGTGGAATCTCCAACATTTAGGTCAGTTAAGCAATAACGTTAGAGCTAAGCTAATTGATACTGGGCTAAACAGTAACAGCAACTTTACATGTTTGTTTATGTTTGCAGGGATATGGTGAAAACTCTCAACTCAACATACATACCACCTTTCAGGGACTACCTGGCAAACACATTGATCCCAGTACAAGGTGGAGAAGTGTTACATCATTACAGAGCTCAGTGAAATCAGCTTTGTGAGGAATTTAAAGTTCATAAAAAGTTAATAGAATTAAAATTGATGGAGAATGTCAGACTATTTCATTCAGAAAGACTGTAGGTTAGCTAGCTCATTTAAAATATCCACAACTTTTTTTTGACCCTGCCTTTTTTTTTTTTTTTTTTTTAAAGAATCGGAATTGAGAATCGTTAGGAATCGGAATCGAAACAAAGAATCGGAATCAGAATCGTTCGAATTCAAACGATACCCAGCCCTACACCTAGTACGCACGCGCGGAAAATGCGCACGTCATAGT
The DNA here is from genome assembly GCF_033978795.1 of Nerophis ophidion. Taxonomy (NCBI): domain Eukaryota; kingdom Metazoa; phylum Chordata; class Actinopteri; order Syngnathiformes; family Syngnathidae; genus Nerophis; species Nerophis ophidion. Next base: position 72,253,171 of record NC_084613.1, read on the forward strand.
CACCTCCAGTGTTGCTTTGTGTGCAAGTTCTTAAATTTAACTTATCTAAACAATATACAGTGTTGTGGTATTTCAATTTAACTGAAATCCAGTGTGCTGTGGGGCCCTATTGTAGTGAATCACACCTGAGCCATCATGAATTAATCAAATCTTTATCGGACACAAAAGTACACAATGTGACAATGAACATTTGACAACAATCAATCTAGGGATCTAGATAGCTGGTCAGGACACGCCTCAATCTTTTGCCTTCACCTTCATTGTCCATTTCTTTTTGGTGACTTTACACCAGGGGTGCCCACACTTTTTCTGCAGGCGAGCTACTTTTCAATTGACCAACTCGAGGAAATCTACCTCATTTATATATATCATTTATATTTATTTATTTATGAAAGAGACATTTTTGTAAACAAGTTAAATGTGTTTAATGATAATACAAGCATGTGTAACACATATAGATGTCTTTCTTTCACGAAGACAAGAATATAAGTTTGTGTATTACCTGATTCTGATGACTTGCATTGATTGGAATCAGACAGTAATGATGATAACGCCCACATTTTCAAATGGAGGAGAAAAAAAGTTGTCCTTTCTGTACAATACCACATGAAAGTGGTTGGTTTTTGGCATCTAATTCATCCAGCTTCCATACACTTTACAAGAAAAACATTGGCGGCAAATTCCGTAGCTTGCTTGATTGACATTCACGGCACCCGAGGGTCTTGTTAGATGACGCTGGCTGCTGCCAGTTCATTATTATGAAAAAATGACAGAGAGGAAGGCGAGAAACACTTTTTATTTCAACAGACTTTCGCGCCGTCCCTTCCCTCAAAACTCTAAAGGCCGACTGCACATTTCCTATCTTCACAATAAAAGCCATGCTTCATGCTGCCTGCGCTAACAAAATAAGAGTCTCGGAAAGCTGGCGTGCACAAGTGATGTGCACGCCAGCTTTCTGAGGGATCGCTTGTGCACGCCAGTTTTCCGAGACTCTGTATTTAGTCAGCGCAGGCAGCATGAAGCAGGGCTTTTATTGTGAAGATAGGAAATGTGCAGTCGGCCTTTAGAGTTTTGACGGAAGGTACGGCGCGAGAGTCTGTTGAAATAAAAAGTGTTTCTCGCCTTCCTCTCGGTCATATTTTCATAATAATGATCTTGCAGCAGCCAGCGTCATCTCACAAGACCCTCCGGTACCGTGAATGTCATTTAAGTGACGTCTTGGTGAAGATTGATGATCACAAATTTTTAGGTCTATTTTTTTTAAAAGCCTGGCTCGAGATCGACTGACACACCCCCCGCGGTCGACTGGCAGCTCGCGATCGACGTAATGGGCACCCCTGCTTTATATACTCTGGACCTAGACATTGAGTCTGCAACAAACATGGCAGACAAGTTTTGATTGATTGATGGATTTAAACTTTTATTAGTAGATTGCACAGTACTGTTCAAATTCCATACAATTGACCACTAAATGGTAACACCCGAATAAGTTTTTCAACTTGTTTAAGTCGGAGTCCACGTTAATCAATTCAATACAAGACAATACAATAACTGATACAGTCTGCTTTGCCAGTCCAAAAGCATTCGCCGTTTTCCGGAGTTAGTTTTCCCTCGACGTCCAGGTAATACACAGCACACGCTACCTTTTTTTATCACATCCACGGGAGCCCGCATTCTCGTCGGCTTGTCTTCGACAAATGGACAAAGTTTTTCACTAAGTAGAATCACAGCTAACCTGGACATTTGAAAGTTCTCTTGCTGTCGGAGAAGTGTTGTATCCTAAATAGCTGCAATTGCTTTCTCTTAAGGTATTCATGTGTGATTTCCACAGGCGTCTGTACAGACGGAAGGAGAAACACGGGCATGTCTGGATGACTCCCCTCCATATTTCCAGTGGTTAGCTTCGAGTTACGAAACAGATTTATTATGAAGCTGGCTGTGGCGTGTTCTTTCTGACGTCACTTCCTGTGTGGGGCGCGGTTTTTCTGCCGTCACTTCCTCTCCACACTCAGTTTGTAAACGATCTTTTTTTTTTTACACTTACCCGTGTGAAAAATTATCCAAGGAGGTGAACCTTAAACGATGGTTTAGTGTGGCCGAAACGGGGCTTAGGTTAAATAATTATTCGTTTAAGGTGTTAAAGGCCTACTGAAATGAGATTTTCTTATTTAAACGGGGATAGCAGGTCCATTTTATGTGTCATACTTGATCATTTCGCGATATTGCCATATTTTTGCTGAAAGGATTTAGAAGAGAACATCCACGATAAAGTTCGCAACTTTCGGTGTTAAGGGAAAAGCCCTGCCTTTACTAGAAGTCGCAGACGATGACGTCACCCGTTGATGGCTCCTCACATCCTCACATTGTTTTTAATGGGAGCCTCCAACAAAAAGTGCTATTCGGACCGAGAAAACAACAATTTCCCCAATTAATTTGAGCGAGGATGAAAGATTCGTGTTTGAGGATAGTGATAGCGACAGACTAGGAAAAAAAAAATTATTAAAAAAAAAAAACGCGATTGCATTGGGACGGATTCCGATGTTTTTAGAGACATTTACTAGAATAATTCTGGGAAATCCCTTATCTTTCTATTGTGTTGCTAGTGTTTTAGTGAGTTAAATAGTACCTGATAGTCGGAGATGTACGTCCACGGTTGTCTTGACGCCAATGTCTCAGGGGAGTCGACGGCAGCTTTATGTACGGCACAAGCTCAGCTTTTCTCCGGTAAAAAGCGACTTTTTACCACAGTTTTCTCACCGAAAACTGCTGGTTGACATTACGTTGTGATTCATGTTTGCTTGACCGCGCTCTGATCCATAGGAAAGCTTCAACTCCAGGAATTTTAAACAAGGAATCACCGTGTGTTTGTGTGGCTAAAGGCTAAAGCTTCCCAACTCCATCTTTCTACTGTGACTTCTCCAATATTAATTGAACAAATTGCAAACGATTCAGCAACATAGATCTCCAAAATACTGTGTAATTATGCGGTTAAAGCAGACAACTTTTAGCTGTGTGTGTGTGTGCAGCGCTCATATTTCCTTAAAGGGGAACATTATCACCAGACCTATGTAAGCGTCAATATATACCTTGATGGTGCAGAAAAAAGACCATATATTTTTTTAACCGATTTCCGAACTCTAAATGGGTGAATTTTGGCGAGTTAAATGCCTTTCTGTTTATCGCTCTTTTTGCGATGACGTCAGAAGGTGACGTCACCGAGGTAATACAGCCGCCATTTTCATTTTCAACACATTACAAAAACCAGGTCTCAGCTCTGTTATTTTCCGTTTTTTCGACTATTTTTTGGAACTTTGGAGACATCATGCCTCATCGGTGTGTTGTCGGAGGGTGTAACAATACTAACAGGGAGGGATTCAAGTTGCACCACTGGCCCGAAGATGCGAAAGTGTCTGCCGCCAGACCCCCATTGAATGTGCCAGAGTGTCTCCACATTTTACCGTCGATGTTAAGGCAGACATGGCACAGAGATGTATGGATAACCTGCAGTTGCAATTGCAACGATAAAGTCAACAAAATCACAAAGGTGAGTTTTGTTGATGTTGACTTATGTGCTAATCAGACATATTTGGTTGCGGCGTGACTGCCAGCTAATCAATGCTAACATGCTACGCTAATCGACGCTAACATGCTATTTACCGGCGGTGCTAAAGCAGACATGGCACAGAGATGTATGGATAACCTGCAGATGCATTTGCAACTATAAAGTCAACAAATTCACAAAGGTGAGTTTTGTTGATGTTGACTGCCAGCTAATCGATGCTAACATGCTACGCTAATCGATGCTAACATGCTATTTATTGGCGATGCTAAAGCAGACATGGCACAGAGATGTATGGATAACCTGCAGATGCATTTGCAACTATATTACGTTTACTTCCACCCACATTTAATGCGAAAAAAACACTTACCAATCGAAGGATTTAAGTTGTTCCAGTGTCACGAGATGCGAAAGTCCTGATCGTTTGGTCCGCACATTTTACCGGAGATGCTAAGCTATTCGCTCAATATCTTCAGTTTCTTCTTCAATACTTTCATACTCCAACCATCTGTTTCAATAAATGCGTTATCTGTTCAATCGCTTAAGTCGCTGAAATCCAAGTCTGAATCCGAGCTAATGTCGCTATATCTTGCTGTGGTATTCGCCCTTGTTTGTTTACATTTGCAGCACTGTATGACGTCACAGGGAAATGGATAGTCGCATCGCAAATAGTGAAAATCAATCAATCAATCAATCAATCAATGTTTATTTATATAGCCCCAAATCACAAATGTCTCAAAGGACTGCACAAATCATTACGACTACAACATCCTCGGAAGAACCCACAACAGGGCAAGGAAAACTCACCCCCAGTGGGCAGGGAGAATTCACATCCAGTGGGACGCCAGTGACAATGCTGACTATGAGAAACCTTGGAGAGGACCTCAGATGTGGGCAACCCCTCCCCCCTCTAGGCGACCGAAAGTAATGGATGTCGAGCGGGTCTAACATGATACTGTGAAAGTTCAATCCATAGTGGCTCCAACACAGCCGCGAGAGTTCAGTTCAAGCGGATCCAAGACAGCAGCGAGAGTCCCGTCCACAGGAGACCATCTCAAGCGGAGGCGGATCAGCAGCGTAGAGATGTCCCCAACCGATACAGGCGAGCGGTCCATCCTGGGTCTCGACTCTGGACACCCAGTACTTCATCCATGGTCATCGGACCGGACCCCCTCCACAAGGGAGGGGGGGACATAGGAGAAAGAAAAGAAGCGGCAGATCAACTGGTCTAAAAAGGAGGTATATTTAAAGGCTAGAGTATACAGATGAGTTTTAAGGTGAGACGTAAATGCTTCTACTGAGGTAGCATCTCAAACTGTTACCGGGAGGGCATTCCAGAGTACTGGAGCCCGAACGGAAAACGCTCTATAGCCCGCAGACTTTTTTTGGGCTCTAGGAATCACTAATAAGCCGGAGTCCTTTGAACGCAGATTTCTTGCCGGGACATATGGTACAATACAATCGGCAAGATAGGCTGGAGCTAGACCGTGTAGTATTTTATACGTAATTAGTAAAACCTTAAAGTCACATCTTTAAGGTTTAAATCAAGCACTTTAAAGCTTTTTTGAAAGCTTTGAAAAAAACTTCAAAAAATACAACAATCCACTGGGAACTGATTTTTAGTGTTTTTAACCCTTTTGAAATTGTGATAATGTTCCCCTTTAAAACCTGTGACTTCGTGCGTACACGTCATCATTACACGACGTTTTCAAGACGAAACTCCCGGGAAATTTAAAATTGTAATTTAGTAAACTAAAAAAGCCGTATTGGCATGTGTTGCGTGATTTTATCATTGATATATAAACTATCAGACTGCGTGGTGGGCAGTAGTGGGTTTCAGTAGTTCTTTAAACGACTTAGTGTAGACAGGGCCTTAGAGCGAACATTTTGATTGGGCTCTATTTGATGTCGGCAGGTTACATGTTTTATGTGGACATTAATGGCTTACCCGTTTTTTCCCGTCTTTCCTTCCATCTCGTTTTGTGAGTCTCTCTTTGTTTGACCTGCCCACTGGAGGAGGTGATGTAAGAACATTAATGCACCGGGAGGGCGCTGGAGGAGCGTGTGCACGTCGGGAGCGGGGCATGAGAGAGCGTGGGGACGGGCAAAGAGCTACTCTGCTCACTCATATGGAACGGAAGGGCAAGGGGGTGGTATGACAAGTTGGGAAAAAGGTGAATCAAAGATTTATAGGCCTTTGCTCATCACCACACACACACGGTTCAGTCGATGCCGTCATGTTTTGCATCCGTCATGATTGCGCTTCCATATTCAACGTGACCCAAATACAATATAAATGTCGGCGGGCTCATTAGCCGACCGTTAAGAAAGAGGGGACTTTGAAAAAAGTCGTATAGTCGAAGGGAAGCGGGGGATATTGTTGCGTTTGAGTCGTTAGTGGAGGTAGTGTGTGTCTGCCCACCACGGTCAAAGACGCATAACGGGTCCGAAAGCGCAGTCATGCATTTAAACCCCCCCGTCCCCCCCACTCCCACACTTGTCTCTTCTCATGTTTTATTTACAACCTACGCAGTTTGTCTACGCTACAGTTAAGGATGGGCACCTTCCAAAATCTCTTTTATCTTTAAGTTTTTGGGGGCGAGCGTGACTTCCTGCCGTCTCCGCCGTCTACCCATTCCCCCGCCCCCCAACCCACCTCGCCAAATTCTGTGTTCACGTGTAACAGAAATTCTCCCTCTGATTTGACAAATGTGGCGTGATGTGGCCCGCTGGCTGTGCCTTCACGCGTGCTTAAGCTCCAATTTATTCCGTCCACCTTATAGAAACGCTCTCAGGGCAATGCGGGAAGTTTCGGGACTTGGACACTTCTGCATGCGCACTTTTGGACCGACGCAGCTGTCACATGTGCACGCATGTTCAGAGTTCATGCTCTCGTTCTTTTTAACGCGTGCGATTCGGGATCCGCGCCTCTCCGCTTTTGCCTCAGTTCAAAAGGGTTTAGTCCCGACAACGTGATGTCGGGGCTGCGTCGTCTCCGCCAATCCCGGCTTGGATAGCAACATTAGCAGCCAATCAGAAACTCCCGGCAGCCTTTGCTGTGTGCCCTCTTTCCATATTCAGCAACGCTATAGTCTCAATCTGCCGGCTTCTCTGGGATGTTGCATAAAGACAACCAACCCCCCACCCCCGCCCAACCCTCCTTCTCCAAAACCACATCACACCCCTGAATTCAAGACGCGTCGTTCCTTATGTTTTGAGTTATGACAACTCTTCAATAATGCAAGCTCACACATGGGCGCGCGGCGACAAACTCTCCCCAGTCAAAGTGACATCGGCGCGTCAAAGTGCAATCATGGGTTTGATGACGGGCTGGTGTGCACACGTTCCCGACTCACTCCCACGCATGAGCAGATATTATTTAATTGTTCATACATCCAACTAAGCTCCCTATATGAAGGCCTTCATCCCCTCCCCACCCCCCCGCCGTGTTTTCCACAAGGAACGTCTTTTCTCGCTGCTCCATTAACCTGCCAACGTCTCATCCCCCCGTTAAGCCCCACAATCAGCTTTTTATTCCCCGACCCATACCAACGTGTTCCAATTCTCCTTTTTGAACCTCCGTTCCCAAACCCCCACTTCTCTCCTCCCTCGTTTGCCACATTCACCTCGCCCGCCACCCATCTCACCTTCACCCCTAGCCTCTTTATGGCGGGCCCTGATAGCAGGCGAGCGAGCGACTGAGCGAACACGCGGCCCCTCAGCCCGTCAGCACATCCGTAGAGCAGAGCTCCCCGAGGCCATCCACTCACCACATAAACACTCTTGCTCTTCTTTTATCTCTTAGTCACTCTCTCCTCCCAGCTCCTCATCCTCAGCAACCCCATCCCAACCCCCACATCATCCCTGCTCTTCCTCAGCTCCCCACCTCCATTTTGTTGCAACCAAGGCCTTACCCCCTTTCTTCTCCTCTTTGTTTCCTTTCCTTCATCCGTCCTTTCCTTTTTTTTTAGGCCACATACTATTATGATACGATACGCTGATGCTGCGTCAGTTAAAGGGGAACATTATCACCAAACCTATGCAAGCGTCAATATATACCTTGATGTTGCAGAAAAAAGACCATGTATTTTTTTTAACCGATTTCCGAACTCTAAATGGGTGAATTTTGGCAAATTAAACGCCTTTCTGTTTATCGGTCTTTTAGCGATGACGTCAGAACGTGACGTCACCGAGGTAATACACCCGCCATTTTCACATTACAAACACCGGGTCTCAGTTTTGTTATTTTCCGTTTTTTCGACTATTTTTTGGAACCTTGGAGACATCATGCCTCGTCGGTGTGTTGTCGGAGGGTGTAACAACACTAACAGGGAGGGATTCAAGTTGCACCACTGGCAAGAAATCTGCCGACAGACCCCCATTGAATGTACCAAAGTGTCTTCACATTTGACCAGCGATGCTAAGGCAGACATGGCACAGAGATGTATGGATAACCTGCGGATGGATTTGCAATGATTAAGTCAAGGAAATCACAAAAGTGAGTTTTGTTGATGTTGTTGACTAATGTGCTAATCAGACATATTTGGTCACGGCATGACTGCCAGCTAATCGAAGCTAACATGCTACGCTAATCGATGCTAACATGCTATTTACGCTAGCTGTATGTACATTTGAAACTAGATACCCACATTTAATGTGAAACAAACACTTACCAATCGACGGATTTAAGTTGCTCCAGTGTCACAAGATGCGAAAGTCCTGATCGTTTGGTCCGCACATTTTACCGGCGATGCTAATAAGGCAGCCATGCTATGAGCCACTTCATTAGGTACACCCATGCTACGGCCGAATAGCGTCAATAGCTATTCGCTCAATAGCTTCAATTTCTTCTTCAATTTCATTTTCGCTATCTGCCTCCATACTACGACCATTTGTTTCAATACATGCGTAATCTGTTGAATAGCTTAAGCTGCTGAAATCCGAGTCTGAATCCGTGCTAATGTCGCTATATCTTGCTGTGGTAACCGCCATGTTGTTTGTATTGGCAGCACTGTATGACGTCACAGGGAAATGGACGAGTGGATATAGCGATAGTGAAAATCAGGCACTTTGAAGCAGTTTTTCGGGATATTCCGGGAGGTGTAAAATTTAAAAAAAAACTTCAGAAAATAAAACAAGCCACTGGGAACTGATTTTTATTGTTTTTAACCCTTTTGAAATTGTGATAATGTTCCCCTTTAAGGACCATACAATACTGGAGGTCACTCGAGTCTGTCGCAACGTGTTTGCACTATTGTTGTCCCGAAACCAATATTTTGGTACCCTGTACCAAAATTATTTTTGGTACTTTTCGGTAAATAAATGATAAATGATAAATGGGTTGTACTTGTATAGCGCTTTTCTACCTTCAAAGTACTCAAAGCGCTTTGACACTACTTCCACATTTACCCATTCACACACACATTCACACACTGATGGAGGGAGCTGCCATGCAAGGCGCCAACCAGCACCCATCAGGAGCAAGGGTGAAGTGTCTTGCTCAGGACACAACGGACGTGACGAGGTTGGTTCTAGGTGGGATTTGAACCAGTGACCCTCGGGTTGCGCACGGCCACTCTCCCACTGCGCCACGCGGTACTTTTCTAATTAAAGGAGCCCACAAAAAAATGCATTATTAGCTTTATTTTAACTGAAAGTCTTATGTTACATTAAACATATGTTTTGTTATTGCGAGTTTGTCCTTAAAGGGGAACATTATCACCAGACCTATATAAGCGTCAATATATACCTTGATGGTGCAGGAAAAAGACCATATATTTTTTTAACCGATTTACGACCTCTAAATGGGTAAATTTTGGCTAATTAAACGCCTTTCTATTTATCGCTCTCGGAGCGATGACGTCAGAACGTGACGTCACTTAGGTAATAAAGCCGCTATTTTCTCAAACACATTACAAACACTGGGTCTCAGCTCTGTGATTTTCCGTTTTTTTGACAATTTTCTGGAACCTTGGAGACATCATGCCTCGTCGTTGTGTTGTCGGAGGGTGTAACAACACTAACAGGGAGGGATTCAAGTTGCACCACTGGCCCAAAGATGCGAAAGTGGCAAGAAATTGGGCAAAATGTGTTCAAAATACGAGGGTGTGGGGAAAGCCGACGAAGTGGTCAGTCGTTTGTTCCGCACACTTTACCGACGAAAGCTATGCTACTACAGAGATGGCAAGATTGTGTGGGTATCATGCGACACTCAAAGCAGATGCATTTCCAACGATAAAGTCAAAGAAATCTGCCGCCAGACCCTTATTGAATGTGCCAGAGTGTCTGCACATTTTACCGGCGGTGCTAAGGCAGACATGTATGGATAACCTGCAGATGCATTTCCAACGATAAAGTCAACTAAATCACAAAGGTGAGTTTTGTTGGTGTTGTTGACTTATGTGCTAATAAGACATATTCGGTCGCGGCATGATTGCCAGCTAATCGATGCTAACATGCTATTTAGGCTAGCTGTATGTACATTTGTAGCTATATTTACATCCAGCGTTTCCCTCCAACCACATTTGATGCCAAACAAACACTTACCAATCGACAGATTTAAGTTGATCCAGTGTCACAACTTCCGATCGTTGGTCTGCACATTTTACCGGCGATGCTAAGGCAAACATGGTCGAATAGCGTCAATAGCTATTCGCTCAATAGCTTCAGTTTCTTCTTCAATTTCGTTTTCGCTATCTGCCTCCGCACTCCAACCATCCGTTTCAATACATGCGTAATCTGTTGAATCGCTTAAACCGCTGAAATCCGAGTCTGAATCCGAGCTAATGTCGCTATATCTTGCTGTGCTATCCGTATTGGCATCACTGGATGACGTCACAGGAAAATGGACGATGGCTTCACAGATAGCGAAAATCAGGCACTTTAAAGCTTTTTTTAGGGATATTCCGGGATGGGTAAAATTTTGAAAAAAACTTCAAAAAATAAAATAAGCCACTGGGAACTGATTTTTATTGGTTTTAACCCTTCTGAAATTGTGATAATGTTCCCCTTTAAATACAATTGTGAACATACTAGACAACTTGTCTTTTATTAGTAAGTGTCATGATCCGTGGTCCGGATCATGTTTAGTTTAGTTATGTTCTGGCAGTTTTGGACTTCTTTAGTTCCTGGTTGCACTTCCTTGTTTGTTTTGTCACTATGGTTACTTATGATTTTCACCTGCCTCTGTTTTTTGGGACACACCTGTGTCTGATCAAGAGACAATGTTTAAGCCTGCCTTTTCTTCACTTGTCCTGGCTTCCCTGTTTGCGGTAAGCAACAGTCACGTTTATGTTCTTGTTATAAACCAGTGGTTCTTAACCTTGTTGGAAGTACCGAACACCACCAGTTTCATATGCGCATTTACCGAACCCTTCTTTGGTGATACATAAAATGCATTTTTTTTTTTCAAATTCAAGACTAAGTTATATGTTTTTATACTGGTGCACAAAATGAGCCATGCATGAACATCACCTTGTTCAAAGAACAAAACCAACACAGAGCATTAACTCCCAACCAATTACACACCTGCAAATTAGTGTGACTTCTGCAGTTGCCGTATACATAATACGCCGATAGGGAGAAGTTTTTATTTACACGGTGAGTCGGGTGTGTCCTGACCTCTGCGGCGGAGGCTCCGCTCGATCGAACCCAGGTTAAGAACCACTGTTCTAGACTCTGTGCTAAGTTGTTGCCTTAGCTTCCCGTGCGTTCGGCACTTTTTTTTGTTTCTGTCTGTTTGGTAAATCATATCCTACCTTTACGTTTTCGTCCGGAGTGTCTGTGTTGCTTTGTTTAAGCCTGCCTTTTTTTCACTTGTCCTGGCCTCCTTGTTTGCGGTAGGCAACAGTCACGTTTATGTACTTGTTCTAGACTCTGTGCTAAGTTGTTGCATTAGCTTCCCGTGCGTTCGGCACGCTTTTCTTTCGTTTGTTTCTGTCTGTGTGGTAAATCATATCTTACCTTTACGTTTTCGTCCGGAGTGTCCGTGTTGCTTTGGAGGAACGATTCCGCATAAAGATGCGACCCCCACGTGACAGTAAGTAAGTAAACAAAGGCTCCTAATTTAGCTGCTGATGTATGCAGTAACATATTGTGTCATTTATCATTCTATTATTTTGTCATCATTATTAAGGACAAGTGGTAGAAAATGAATTATTAATCTACTTGTTCATTTACTGTTAATATCTGGTTATTTTCTGTTTCGACATGTTCTAGCTACACTTCTGTTAAAATGTAATAATCACTTATTCTTATGTTGTTTGATACTTTACATTAGTTTTGGATGATACCACAAATTTGGGTATCAGTCCGATGCCAAGTCGTTACCGGATCATACATTGATCATATTCAAAGTCCTAATGTAACCAGGGTAGTGTTGTAATAATACCAAAATTATTTCGATACTTTTCAGTACTTTTCTAAATAAAGGGGACCACAAAAAATGGCATTATTGGCTTTATTTTAACAAAAAATCTTAGGGTACATTAAACATATGTTTCTTATTGCAGTTAAGTCCTTAAATAAAATAGTGAACATACAAGACAACTTTTATTTTATTAGTAAGTAAGTAAACAAAGGCTCCTAATTTAGCTGCTGATGTATGCAGTAACATTGTGTCATTTATCGTTCTATTATTTTGTCATCATTATTAAGGACAAGTGGTAGAAAATCAATTATTAATCTTCTTGTACATTTACTGTTAATATCTGCTTATTTATGTTTTAACATGTTCTATCTACATCTCTGTTATATTGTAATAATCACTTATTCTTCTGTTGTTTGATACTTTACATTAGTTTTGGATGATTCCACCAATTTGGGTATCAATCCGATACCAAGTCGTTACAGGATCATCCATTGGTCATATTCAAAGTCATCGTGTTCAGGGTATTGTTGTAACGATACCAAAATTATTTCGATACTTTTCGGTACTTTTCTAAATAAAGGAACCTACAAAAATTTGCATTATTGGCTTTGTTTTTACAAAAAATATTAGGGTACATAAACATGTTTCTTATCGCACAAGTTTTTGAATGAAAAATACTGCTGTTCTAAATGTGTCCACTAGATGTCGCAATAGCAATTCTTGGTATTTTTGTAGATGATGCTACCACAGAACATACTTGCCAACCCTCCTGGATTTTCCGGGAGACTCCCGAAATTCAGCGCCTCTCCCGAAAACCTCCCGGAAGAAATGTTCTTCCGGAAATCTCCCGAAATTCAGCTGGAGCTGGAGGCCACGCCCCCTCTAGCTCCATGCGGACATGAGTGGGGACAGCCTGTTTTCACGTCCGCTTTCCCATTTATAAACAGCTTGCCTACCCAATCACGTTACAACATCTACGGATTTTAATAAAAAACTGCACACACAAGGAGACAAAGCAGAAGAACGAGGAAGTTACAGCCATGGCGACGCCGTCTGTAATAGAGTGATCTATGTTGTCTGTTGCCATCTCCTGGTGAATGTTGGCTATAGCGTTATGGGCAGGGTTGCTTTTTGATTGGCCAGTACGCAAATGGCAGAACAAAGGTTACTCAAATAGTGAAAGGTAAGTGTTGTTGTTTTTTTTTGAGTAACCAGCAAGCACAGTACAGTTAGTAGAACAACTGTGTTTTTATTACTGTGTATTTGATAGGTGCCATCTAAAATTAAATTATTTATTTTATTTATATATATAATAAAATAAATATATATAGCTAGAATTCACTAAAAGTCAAGTATTTCATAAATATACTGTATATATATATATATATATATATATGAAATATTTATGAAATACTGGTGAATTGGCTGTAAATATACTCCTCCCCTCTTAACTCCGCCCCCCACCCCAACCACACCTCCGCCCCACCCCCGACCATGCCCCCACCCCTCACCTCCCGAAATTGGAAGTCTCAAGGTTGGCAAGTATGCCACAGAACTTCCCTCCAGAAGGCCTTATCTTTGTCCATGTGATGTCAGATGAAACAAAAATTGAGCTGTTTAGCCACAATACCCAGCAATATGTTTGGAGGAGAAACGTGTTTCCATCCATCCATTCATCTTCTTCCGCTTATCCGAAGTCGGGTCGCGGGGGCAACAGCCTAAGCAGGGAAGCCCAGACTTCCCTCTCCCCAGCCACTTCGTCTAGCTCTTCCCGGGGGATCCTGAGGCGTTCCCAGGCCAGCCGGGAGACATAGTCTTCCCAACGTGTCCTGGGTCTTCCCCGTGGCCTCCTACCAGTTGGACGTGCCCTAAACACCTCCCTAGGGAGGCGTCCGGGTGGCATCCTGACCAGATGCCCGAACCACCTCATCTGGCTCCTCTCGATGTGGAGGAGCAGCGGCTTTACTTTGAGTTCCTCCCGGATAGCAGAGCTTCTCACCCTATCTCTAAGGGAGAGCCCCGCCACCCGGCGGAGGAAACTCATTTCGGCTGCTTGTACCCGTGATCTTATCCTTTCGGTCATGACCCAAAGCTCATGACCATAGATGAGGGTGGGAACGTAGATCGACCGGTAAATTGAGAGCTTTTCCTTCCGGCTCAGCTCCTTCTTCACCACAACGGATCTGTACAACATCCGCAATACTGAATACGCCGCACCGACCCGCCTGTCGATCTCACGATCCACTCTTCCCCAACTCGTGAACAAGACTCCTAGGTACTCGAACTCCTCCACTTGGGGCAGGGTCTCCTCCCCAACCCGGAGATGGCACTCCACCCTTTTCCAGGCGAGAACCATGGACTTGGACTTGGAGGTGCTGATTCTCATTCCGGTCGCTTCGAAACGTGTTTACATACTACTAAAAGACTAGTTGTTTAGTATGGTCACTATGTTATTTAATGCCAAAATTGTTCTATGATTGCAAATGAAACGTGTTTATTGTATCATAAGATTGTCTCCTAAAATATAACCAATAATGACATGTTTGGTGGTCCCCTTTCACGAAATAGATTTTAGTACCAGTACCAAAATACTGGCATTGCGACGACTGTAATCTCTGTATATCAGCAAACAGACTTTGTATCAGACTTGGTCATTGTTGTAGCATGAATAAGGAACCATCCCAAAATAGAACCAAATCAGCCCATCTGCAGTGTCATGCTGATGGTCGTTGGTCTCCTCACAAATGAGCATGAATATTCCCTAATGATAATATCTTCACCCCAGCTGGCAACGACACACGCCAATTCCCTTTTGGGGGTACCCCCATGTCGTCCTGAGTCACCAAAATCCTTCAATTTAGGGGAGTGTTCCCCCCCAGCTTCTAAAAAAACCCCCAAAAAACTAAACCCCACAGGAGACGAACTTGACCCCTGACTCTGACCCCTGCCACCCCCTTCCCCCTTCAAGCCTCTCTACCCCCCAAATGGGGTGCTCATTACCAGGTGTCAGTTATTAGGCTCCGGCATACGCTTGACAGCCCTAATTTATGGAGATTGTACGGCACGTGTGCGTATGTGCGGGGGGGTTCTGTGTCTTCATTATGTTATTAAGACTTCTCTATGTTAAAAGGTAAAAGTTTTGAAAGCAGAGAATAGTCCATGAACCTTGGTGTTAATAGTCTTTATGCTTTTTGAAGAAAATAAAGTCGTTAGCCTTTGTCGGTCTGAAACAAAGATGAGTCTATCCTCTTGGAATACGTGGAATTTGTTATATTAGTACTATCGCACATAAGTGAGTAGTGTTGTCCATTTCCATTTTCTACCGCTTATTCCCTTTCGGGGTCGCGGGGGGCGCTGGCGCCTATTTCAGCTACAATCGGGCGGAAGTCGGGGTACACCCTGGACAAGTCGCCACCTCATCGCAGGGCCAACACAGATAGACGGACAACATTCACACTCACATTCACACACTAGGGCCATTTTAGTGTTGCCAATCAACCTATCCCCAGGTGCATGTCTTTGGAAGTGGGAGGAAGCCGGAGTACCTGGAAGGAACCCACGCATTCACGGGGAGAACATGCAAAGTCCACACAGAAAGATCCTAAGCCTGGATTTGAACCCAGGACTGCAGGACCTTCGTAGTAGTGTTGTAACGATACCAATATTTTGGTACCGGTACTAAAATATTTTTGATACTTTTTGGTACATTTCTAAATAAAAAGGACCACAAAAAAAAAAATGCATTATTGGCTTTATTTTAAAGGCCTACTGAAACCCACTACTACCCACCACGCAGTCTGATAGTTTATATATCAATGATGAAATATTAACATTGCAACACATGCCAATACGGCCTCTTTAGTTTACTAAATTGCAATTTTAAATTTCCCGCGAAGTGTCCTGTTGAAAACGTAGCAGAATGCTGACGTGTACGCGTGACGTTACGGACTATTAGGAAATATTAGCGCTGCGCACACACACAGTTAAAAGTCGTCTGCTTTAACCGCATAATTACACAGTATTCTAGACATCTGTGTTGCTGAATCTTTTGCAATTTGTTCAATTAATAATGGAGAAGTCAAAGTAGAAAGATGGAGTTGGGAAGCTTTAGC
This sequence comes from Nerophis ophidion, assembly GCF_033978795.1. Taxonomy (NCBI): domain Eukaryota; kingdom Metazoa; phylum Chordata; class Actinopteri; order Syngnathiformes; family Syngnathidae; genus Nerophis; species Nerophis ophidion. The sequence continues at coordinate 72,269,210 of NC_084613.1, forward strand.
CTTTAGCCACACAAACACACGGTGATTCCTTGTTTAAAATTCCCGGAATTGAAACTTTACTATGGATCAGAGCGGTGAAGCGAACTTGGTTCCCGACCATTTGTCAACCAGCAGTTTTCGGTGGGAAAATTGTGGTAAATAGTCACCACTTACCGGAGATCAGCTGAGCTTGTGTCGTCCGTACAGCTGTCGTCGACTTCCATCAGACATTGGCGTCAACACACCCACGGATACACCCTTCCGACTATCAGGTACTATTAAACTCACTAAAACACTAGCAACACAATAGAAAGATAAGGGAGTTCCCAGAATTATCCTAGTAAATGTGTCTAAAAACATCTTTATCCGTCCCAATGTTATCGCGTTTTTTTTTTTTAACTTGATTCTTTTTTTTTCTTTTTTTTTTTCTAGTCTGTCGCTATCAATATCCTCAAACACGAATCTTTCATCCTCGCTCAAATTAATGGGGAAATTGTCGTTTTCTCGGTCCGAATAACTCTTTTTGTTGGAGGCTCCCATCAAAAACAATGTGAGGGTGTGAGGAGCCATCACCGGATGACGTCATCGTCTGTGACTTCCGGTAAAGGCAGGGCTTTTCTGTGAGCGACCAAAAGTTGCGAACTTTATCGTGGATGTTCTCTACTAAATCCTTTCAGCAAAAATATGGTTATATCACGAAATGATCAAGTATGACACACAGAATGGACCTGCTATCCCCG
>NC_084613.1:72274928-72449928 GCF_033978795.1 Nerophis ophidion
TCACTGCGTGATGCCAATACAAACAGACATGGCGGATAGAACAGAGAGATATAGCAACATTAGCTCGGATTCAGACTCTGATTTCAGCGGCTTAAGCGATTCAACAGATTGAAACAGATGGTTGGAGTGTGGAGGCAGATAGCGAAAACGAAATTGAAGAAGAAACTGAAGCTATTGAGCCAGATCACGACAGACAATGGCAACGAGGACGAATTTGGCGATCGCCTTCTAACCAACGATTGCATCTTTTGACAACTGTTGCAACTTGAATCCGTCGATTGGTATGTGTTTGTTTGGCATTAAATGTGGGTGGAGTAGAGATGCGCGGATAGGCAATTATATCATCCGCAACCCTATCACCAAAGTCGTCATCCACCTGCCGTCCACCCGAACCAACATTTTATCAAAACCGCAACAGCCCGCCACCCGCCCGTTGAAATACATCAGAGGTCGGCCACCTTTACCACTCAAAGAGCTATTTAAACCCGTTTCACAGAGTAAAGAAGACAATGGGAGCTGCTAACGTTCTCGCAAATATCCGTGACACTTCGTGAATATATTTTACACCCCCGCGCCCCCGACCCCGCCCACCTTACCGATGCACGGGGGGTTTGCTGCTACCAGGGTGTGTAAAATAGTCAGGCCGTGTTGGATACAAAGGATTCTGGGTATTTGTTGTGTTGCGTTTATGTTGTGTTACTGTGAGGATGTTCTCCCGAAATGTGTTTGTCATTTTTGTTTGGTGTGCCTTCACAGCGTGGCGCATATTACTAAGAGTGTTAAAATTGTTTATATCACAGCCATTAGTGTACTCTGTGTCACCCAGTATGCCTTGCAGTCGTGTGCGTGTGTCTGACAGACAACATGTTGCTGGACTGACAAGCAGATCGTACATGCTGTAGAAGGCGACAAAGCTAAAGGCTTCATAGCACGCCCTAATATTTATTAACTGGGTGACTGCCGGCAGTCATTCTAGAGAATGTTTACGTCTCCTATTGTCTTCTTCGCTCTGTGACACGGGTCCTAAATGGCTCTTTGAATGGTAAAGGATACCGATCCCTGAACCATGTATAACAAATATTTCCAAATGGTTCAACCGCCACCCGCCCGAATCTAATTAAAATCAATTTTTTCGTCATGTCACCCGCCTGACCTGCGGTTTATCCGCGGACTCCGCGGATGAGACCGCAAACCGCACATCTCTAGGGTGGAGGGAAAGGCTGGATGCTAATATAGCTACAAATGAGGCATAATGATGCAATATGTACATACAGCTAGTCTAAATAGCATGTTAGCATCGATTAGCTTGCAGTCATGCCGTGCGCAAATATGTCTGATTAGAACATAAGTCAATAACTTCAACAAAACTCACCTTTGTGGTTTTCGTTGACTTTATCGTTGGAAATACAGCTGCTTTGAGTGTCGCAGGATATCCACACATCTCTGTCGTAGCATCGCTATCGTCGGTAGCTATGCTAGCCTAAATAGCATGTTAGCATCGATTAGCATGCCGTGACCATTGATATGTCGGATTAGCACACTCCACGTAGGTCAACTTGAATCCGTCCCTGTTCGTGTTGTTACAACCTCCGACAACACACCGACGAGGCATGATGTCTCCAAGACACGGGAAAACAGTCGAAAAAACGGAAAATAACAGAGCTGATTTGACTTGTGTGTGTAATGTGTTTGAGAAAATGGCGGATTGCTTCCTGTTGTGACGTCACGGGTGAAAGGTCATTGCTCCGACAGCGAACAATTGAAAGGCGTTTCAATCGCCAAATTCACCCATTTAGAGTTCGGAAATCGGTTAAAAAAAATATGATCTTTTTTCTGCAACATCAAGGTATATATTGACGCTTACATAGGTCTGGTGATAATGTTCCTCTTTAAATGTAACTTATCTGAACAATATCCAGTGTTGTGGTGTTTCAATTAACTGGAATCCAGTGTGCTGTGGGGCCCTATTTTAGTGAATGACACCTGAGCCATCATAAATTAATCAAATCTTTAATTGACATTTGAAAGTAAACATTGTCATAAAGAACATTTTACAACACTCAATCTAGGGGTGTAGATATCTGGTCAGGACACTCCTCACTCTTTTGCCTTCACCTTAATTAGCCATTCGTTTTTGGTGACTTCATATACTCTGGACTGAGACGTTGAGTTTGCGACATACATGGCGGACAATAACTAATACAGTCTGCTATGCCAGTCCAAAAGAAATCACCCTTTTCCGTAGTCTGTCCTCGATGGCCAGGTAATACAAAGCACACGCTACTTTTTTTTATCACATCCACCGCAGCCCACATTCTATTCAATTATTTCCCATTCTTGCTTGATGTACAGCTTAAGTTGTTCAACAGTCCGGGGTCTCCATGGTATTTGAGGCTTCATATTGCGTCACACATTTTCAATGGGAGACAGGTCTGGACTACTGGCAGTCCAGTCCAGTACCCGCACTCTTTTACTATGAAGCCTCGCTGTTGTAACACATGGCTTGGCATTGTCTCGCTGGAATACCATTAATGATAACGTTGCTTGGATGACAATATATGTTGTTCCAAAACCTGTATGGACCTTTCAGCATTAATGGTGCCTTCACAGATGTGTAAGTTACCCATGCCTTGGGCACTAATACACTCCATACCATCACAATGCTGGCTTTTGAACTTTGCGCCTAAAACAATCCGGATGGTCCTTTTCCTCTTTGGTCCAGAACACTCGTCAGACCACAGAACACTTTTCCAGTTTGCATCAGTCCATCTTAGATGAGATGGGGCCCAGCGAAGCCGACAGCGTTTCTGGGTGTTGTTGATAAATGGCTTTCGCTTTGCATAGTAGAGTTTTAACTTGCACTTACAGATGTAGCGACCAACTGTAGTTGCTGCCAGTGGTGTTCTAAAGTGATCCTGAGCCAATGTGGTGATAACCTTTACACACTGATGTCGGTTTTTGATGCAGTACCACCTAAGGGATTGAATGTCCGTAATATCATCGCTTATGTGCAGTGATTTCTCCAGATTCTTTGAACCTTTTGATGATATTGGGGACGGCGTGGCGCAGTGGGAGAGTGGCTGTACGCAACACGAGGGTCCCTGGTTCAATCCCCACCTAGTACCAACCTCGTCACGTCCGTTGTGTCCTTGAGCAAGACACTTCACCCTTGCTCCTGATGGGTGCTGGTTAGCACCTTGCATGGCAGCTCCCTCCATCAGTGTGTGAATGTGTGTGTGAATGGGTAAATGTGGAAGTAGTGTCAAAGCGCTTTGAGTACCTTGGAGGTAGAAAAGCGCTATACAAGTACAAGCCATGTATTCTTTATTATTATTTATATTACGGATCATGGATGGTGAAATCCCAAAATTTTTTTGCAATGGCTCGTCGACAAATTTTCTTAAACCGTTGGACAATTTGCTCACTCATTTGTCCACAAAGTGGTGACTCTCGCCCCATCCTTGTTTGTTTAATGACTGAGCATTTCATGGAAGCAGCTTCAAACACAATCATGGCACCCACCTGTTCCCAGTTAGCCTGTTCACCTGTGGGATGTTCCAAATAAGTGTTTGACGAGCATTCCTCAACTTTCTCCGTCTTTTTTGCCACTTGTGCCAGCTTTTTTGAAACATGGTGCCTACATCAAACTCCAAATGAGCTAATATTTGTAGAAAATAACGTTTTTCAGTTTGAACGTTAAGTCTCTTGTCTTTGCGGTCTATCCAATTAAATGTAGGTTGAAAAGGATTTGCAAATCATCGTATTCTGTTTTTATTTACCATTTAAACAATGTGGGAACTTCACTGGTTTTGGAGGTTTTTGTAGCTCAATGCATAATTTTTAGAAAAATACACCGAATTATGTTGGATTCAAATCTGTTGACAGAGAATTTAAACATGTAGAACCAGGATGCAGCGATTGCCCTCCTTCCTACCTGCGAACACCACAGCCAAGACTTAAGTCGTACCAATTCCTACCATGGTTGAACCAACCTGAGCTGTATTGTGAGAAGTTAAAACTACTGTAATGAGATTTTCTTATTTAAATGGGAATAGCAGGTCCATTCTATGTGTCATACTTTATCATTTCGCGATTTTGTCATATTTTTGCTGAAAGGATTTAGTAGAGAACATAGACGATAAAGTTTGCTACTTTTGGTCGCTAATAGAAAAGCCCTGCCTGTATTGGAAGTATGTGCGCGTGACGTCACTGGTTGCAGGGCTCCACACATATTCACATTGTCTTTAATGGGAGCCACCAGCAGTAAGAGCAATTCGGACCGAGAAAGCGACAATTTCCCCATTAATTTGAGCGAGGATGAAAGATTCGTGAATAAAAATCAGTTCCCCGTGGCTTATTTTATTTTTCAAATTTTTAAAAAAAATTTTACCGATCACACAATGTCCCGAAAAACTGCTTCGAAGTACGTGATTTTCACCATCGCTATATCTAACCGTCCATTTTCCTGTGACGTCACTGCGTGATGCCAATACAAACAAACATGGCGGATATAACAGAAAGATATAGCGACATTAGCTCGGATTCAGACTCGGATTTCAGCGGCTTAAGCGATTCAACAGATTACGCATGTATTGAAACGGATGGTTGGAGTGTGGAGGCAGATAGCGAAAACGAAATTGAAGAAGAAACTGAAGCTATTGAGCCATATCACAACAGACAACGGCAACGAGGACGAATTCGGCGATCGCCTTCCAACCAACGATTGCATCTTTTGACAACTGGTGCAACTTGAATCCGTCGATTGGTATGTGTTTGTTTGGCATTACATGTGGGTGGAGGGAAAGGCTGGATACAAATATAGCTACAAATGAGGCATAATGATGCAATATGTACATACAGCTAGCCTAAATAGCATGTTAGCATCGATTAGCTTGCAGTCATGCCGTGCGCAAATATGTCTGATTAGCACATAAGTTAATAACATCAACAAAACTCACCTTTGGTTGAACATTTATTTGAGCGAGGATGAAAGATTCGTGAATTAGGATATTGATAGTGAAGGAATAGAAAAAAGAGGAAAAAAAAGCGACGGCTCCGGGCGACGGCAGTGTGAGCGTTTCAGATGTAATTAGACACATTTACTAGGATAATTCTGGAATATCCCTTATCTTTCTGTGTGGAGTTTGCATGTTCTCCCCGTGAATGCGTGGGTTCCCTCCGGGTACTCCGGCTTCCTCCCACTTCCAAAAACATGCACCTGGGGATAGGTTGATTGGCAACACTAAATTGGCCCTAGTGTGTGAATGTGAGTGTGAATGTTGTCTGTCTATCTGTGTTGGCCCTGCGATGAGGTGGCGACTTGTCCAGGGTGTACCCCGCCTTCCGCCCGATTGTAGCTGAGATAGGCGCCAGCGCCCCCCGTGACCCAGAAAGGGAATAAGCGGTAGAAAGTGGATGGATGGATGGATATCCCTTATCTGCTTAATGTTTTAATAGTGTTTTAGTGAGATTTTAAAGATTGTAAAGACATACCTCGAGGTCGGATGGCTGCGGTGAACACGAAGTGTCTCAGAGAGAAGCCAAGGAGCCAAGCTCACAGCTGCCGCTGCTGCAGGACGACGAGTAATTGAATGATGTCTCCGGTATGATATATATCACAATTTCCCCATCCAAAAACATGCTGGTTGACGTAGAGAAAACATGTTCGCTTGACCGCTGCGCTTCACAACAAACAAAGAAACATCGGCTGTGTCTCGGTGCTAAAGACAGCTGCAATACACCGCTTTCCACCAACAGCATTGTTTTTTATAGTCTCCATTATTAAATGAACAAATTGCAAAAGATTCAGCAACACAGATGTCCAAAATACTGTGTAATTATGCGGTTAAAGCAGACGACTTTTAGCCGCGAGTGGTGCAGCTGCTAATATTTCCTGACAGTCAAGTGACGTCACGCGTACGCGTCATCATTCCGCGACGTTTTCAACAAGAAACCCGCGGGAAATTTAAAATTGCAATTTAGTAAACTAAAAAGGCCGTATTGGCATGTGTTGCAATGTTAATATTTCATCATTGATATATAAACTATCAGACTGCGTGGTGGGTAGTAGTGGGTTTCAGTAGGCCTTTAATTTCTCTAGGCACCCGTTACATAAGCGTGCTCTCCTTGTGTCTATGATTTCCCCTCATTTGCAGTCGTCTCTCGTTTTTGCGTGCGTGCGAGCGCTGCATGGCCCTCTTTAGAATCCATAGGCAGGAGAGGCCGGAGGGACAGTACGTGGCTGGATGAGGCTAATCCCAGCTCCCGCTCTTGTTAGCGGATAAAGGAGGCCGTTACGTAGGAAAAGACACCGGGGGGTTTTTGGAATGAAAGAGGGTCAAAGCGGCAGCTGTGGAAGCAAGGCACACGTTGCGGGTGCAACATGCATCAACAAGGCGGCCTTGCACTTCACCCGCCCTCCCTCTCCGCTCTCTTTTGGTTCGAATGTGCTTTAAAGTGTTGGCAGGAAATGAGCGAGGGGCGGGGTGGGGCGGGCGGGGTAAGAAAGATTAAAAGCCTCAGAACGGGAGAGTGAAGGATGGGGATAAACAATGAAAACGATCTCACGGAGCTACTGCGAATCCCAGCAGGTTTCAACGGCGTACATGCACGCTCCTAAAGAAGAGAGACATCCTCCCACTCTGTCTGATTCCTCCCCCCCCCCCCGTTCCATTGAACTGTCAACCGTTTAAAAGGGGGCCCACTTATGAAACGGTCTCATTTTGAGCGCTGCTGGCGGGGGTTAATTAATATTTTCACGGGTGTAGGTCGGTGACCCCGCGAGGCTGCGAATAGGCACGTGTGACCCCGGTCCCCCCCGCCCCCCTTCTGTCCAACCCCCCCATTACCCTACGCTTTCAAGAAGCGAGGCTCTCATGCATAATGCAGAGGGAACAGGGAGGCTCTCATTAATAATTACTGCCGCCTTTGACGGATGGAGAAAATAACGAAGGGGGCTGTTAAAAATGGAGAAAGCGCAAGAGAGCGACGAGAGGGGAGAACCAAGAGTTTTTATGTGGTTGGGGGCTTGTGTTTGTTCCCGTTGTGTTTCTTTGAGGACTTAACTCTTTTGGGAATGGTTCTGGAGTGAGAAAAATCAAAAGCAAGGCTGGAGCTGTGGGTGGAGCTTTTGCTTTGATTGGGGAGTCACTCCACCGCTGGTACTGTATAAGATCTCGGAAGATGTGATGAATATTCCAACATCACGGTCGAAGCTCTTTGATAGTGGAGGCAAATACTCACCAGCCCCAACATTAGGTACACATGCTTCTTCTAAGGCCCCGTTTACACTAAAGGAGTAAATCCCACCTAACCTTATCCATGTCCACACACAACAATGTCACCGTTTGAAACCTCCTTCCCCCTCCGTCTGCTAGCGCAACCCAACCTCGTACGCATATGTGGAAAATGTGCATGTCATAGTCACCTCCAGTGTTGCTTTGTGTGCAACTTCTTAAAGGGGAACATTATCACCAAACCTATGCAAGCGTCAATATATACCTTGATGTTGCAGAAAAAAGACCATGTATTTTTTTAACCGATTTCCAAACTCTAAATGGGTGAATTTTGGCAAATTAAACGCCTTTCTGTTTATCTGTGTTTTAGCGATGACGTCAGAACGTGACGTCACCGAGGTAATACACCCGTCATTTTCATTTTCACATTACAAACACCGGGTCTCGGCTCTGTTATTTTCCGTTTTTTCGACTATTTTTGGAACCTTGGAGACATCATGCCTCGTCGATGTGTTGTCGGAGGGTGTAACAACACTAACAGGGAGGGATTCAAGTTGCACCACTGGCAAGAAATCTGCCGCCAGACCCCCATTGAATGTGCCAGAGTGTCTGCACATTTTACCGGCGATGCTAAGACATACCTGGCACAGAGATGTATGGTTAACCTGCAGATGCATTTGCAACGATTAAGTCAACGAAATCACAAACGTGAGTTTTGTTGATGTTGTTGACTTCTGTGCTAATCCGACATATTTGGTCACGGCATGACTGCCAGCTAATCGATGCTAACATGCTACGCTAATCAATGCTAACATGCTATTTACGCTAGCTATATGTACATTTGAAACTAGATACCCACATTTAATGCGAAACAAACACTTACCAATCGACAGATTTAAGTTGCTCCAGTGTCACAAGATGCGAAAGTCCTGATCGTTTGGTCCGCACATTTTACCGGCGATGCTAATAAGGCAGCCATGCTATGGGCCACTTCATTAGGTACACCCATGCTATGGCCGAATAGCGTCAATAGCTATTCGCTCAATAGCTTCAATTTCTTCTTCAATTTATCTATCTGCCTCCATACTCCGACCTTCTGTTTCAATACATGTGTAATCTGTTGAATCGCTTAAGCCGCTGAAATCCGAGTCTGAATCCGAGCTAATATCGCTATATCTTGCTGTGGTAACCGCCATGTTGTTTGTATTGGCAGCACTGTATGACGTCACAGGGAAATGGAGGGGTGGATATAGCGATGGTGAAAATCAGGCACTATGAGGCTTTTTTTAGGGATCTTCCGGGAGTTGTAAAATTTTGAAAAAAACTTCGAAAAATAAAACAATACACTGGGAACTGATTTTTATTGTTTTTAACCCTTTTGAAATTGTGATAATGTTCCCCTTTAAATGTAACTTATCTGAACAATATCCAGTGTTGTGGTATTTCCAGTGTGCTGTGGGGCCCTATTGTAGTGAATCACGACTGAGACATCATAAATTAATCAAATCTTGAATAACATGTGAAAGTACACAACGTGACAAAGAACATTTTACATCAATCAATCCAGGGATCTAGATATGTGGTTAGGACACTCCTCACTCTTTTGCCTTCACCTTCATGGTACGTTCGTTTTTGGTGACTTTATATCAGGGGTCTCAAACACGTAGCCCGCGGGCCAAATGCGGCCCGCGAGACGTTATTTCACGGCCGGCACCTTGATGTGAAAATCTAATGTTGGTGCGGCCCGCGAGTTTTATATGTATGGCGCTTTACAGCGTCATACTTGTATACCCTCGATTTTTCCGGGAGACACCCAATTCTCAGTGCCCCTCCAGGGGTGATCATTCTCCCAAAAATCACCCAAACAATAATATTAAGGGGGCACTGTGGAGGCACTGCCTTTAGCGTCCTCTACATCCTGTACAAACAGCGTGCCAGCCCACTCACATGTTGTATTTGGTTTCTGTCGACGCAGTAAACGACTGCAAGAGCTACAATATACACCCCCAACCCTGCCCCCTATTGAAGCCCTGAAAAGTTAGGGCTGCATTGGATTCTGGGTATTTGTTCTGTTGTGTTTATGTTGTGTTACGGTGCGGATGTTCTCCCAAAATGTGTTTGTCAACCTTGTTTGGGGTGGGTTAACAGTGTGGCGCATATTTGTAACAGTGATAAAGTTGTTTATACGGCCACCTTCAATGTGACCTGCATGGCTGTTGACCAAGTATGTCTTGCAGTCACTTCTGTGGGTCTGCAGAAACCTCTTACAATATGTGACGGGGTGGAAAAGCGGACGCTAAAGGCAGTGCCAAAACGGTACGCCTTTAATATTGTTGTCCGGGTGAAAACCAGGAGAATGATTGCCCCGGGATATTGTCGGGAGGGGCACTGATACTCGGGTGTTTCCCGGAAAGATCGCGAGAGTTGGCAAGTATGTTGCTGGGGCGAGAGAGCCATTCAAAGAAGGTGTATTCATTAAAAAGTGCATGTTAGATTTTTTAAAGAATTTTTTTCTTGCGGCCCAGCCTCACCCAGTTTCTGCATCCAGTGGCCCCCAGGTAAATTGAGTTTGAGACCCCTGCTTTATATACTCTGGACCTCGACGTTGAGTCCGCGACATACGTGGCGGACAATAACTGATACATTCCGCTTTGCCAGTCCAAATGCATTCGCCGTTTTCCGTGGTCTTCTCTCGTCGGCCAGGTAATACAAAGCACATGCTACCTTTTTTAATCACATCCACGGGAGCCCGCATTCTCATTGTCTCTCCTTCGACAAATGGACAAAGTTTTTCAATAAGTAGAATCACAGCTGACCTGGACATCCGAAAGTTTTCTTCCCGTCTGAGAAGTGTTGTATCCCAAATACAAACCCCATTTCCATATGAGTTGGGAAATTGTGTTGGATGTAAATATAAACGCAATAAAATGATTTGCAAATCATTTTATTCCGTTTATATTTACATCCAACACAATTTCCCAACTCATATGGAAACGGGGTTTGTAGGTGCAATCGCTTTCTCTTAAGGTATTCATGTGTGATTTCCACAAGGAGAAAGGAGAAACACAGGCATGTCTGGAAGACTCACCTCCATATTTCCAGTCGTTAGCTCTGAGTTCCGAAACCGCTTTATTATGAAGCTGGCTGTGGCGCGTTCTTTCTGACGTCACTTCCTTTTGTGGGGCGCGGTCTTTCTGGTGTCACTTTCTCTCCGAACTCAGTTTGGAAACGATCAATGAGTCCACACACAGCTAAGAGCTGGAGATTCAAGAAATACACGGCGCACTTACCCGTGTAAAAAATTAACCAAGGAGGGGTACCTTAATCGATGAATTAGTGTGGCTGAAACGGGGCTTAGGCTAAATATTTATTCTTCCAAGGGGTTATCCAGCTTAGTGTAGGCATAGCCTAAATGTCCAATACAAGACCTGTATCAACAAAAAAATAATTTTGCAAAATGAAGAATTGTCAGTATAACTTTTGCATTGCATTGAATTTTTCTGTTTGGAGTATAGACAGCATTTTGTTTTCACCCAGTTTGGTTTGGATCTGCCCTTGGCCTGGTTGAGAACATTTTAGGGTAGAAGGCTGCTACAGGGCAGCTTCTAGGCTGATCAGAGCAAAGTCCCTGATGGACAGCCAATGGTGAAACGTGGCCTTTCATGAAGGGTCACCATTGTACTCAACATTGCTGCGGGCAAGATGGCGGACATCCAGTTCTACAGAGATGGATGGTAGCATTGCCTAAGCAGTAGACTGTAGCTAGCACTATGAAAGAATCAGACTCTGTTATTGCCTGAATCAGTACACTATAAGGCCCTGTCTGCATTAAGCCGGATAACTCCTTAAAATAATAATTATTTAGCCTAAACATCATGATCCACTACTTGGATCATGGCATGTTCTGGTTTTGTTCTGTTTTGTTATCACCCTGTTTAGTATTTCACCTCCTTAGTTCCTGGTGGCACTTCCTGCTTTGTTTCTGTTGCCTAGTTACACATTTAGTGTCACATGTCTCTTGTTTGTCGTCGCGCACCTGCCTCCTATTTTTCTGTCCCTATTTAAGTCGGCCTTTGTTTGTTTTGCGGTCTCACTGTGTAGTTTGCTTCCCATGCAACAGGTGACGTCGCTTTCCCACGTTGTGGTAAAAACCCTTTTAGCTTCCATGCTATTTTGTTCGTTTGTTTTCCTAGCTCACATGCTAGCGTCTTTTGTTCTTTCTAGCTCACATGCTAGTTTATTGTTTTTGTTTGTTAGTGCCTTCGTGCAAGTATTTTGGTTCTTAGTTTGTTCCTTAGTAGATAAATAAATCAACATTCTTACCTCAACGCTGTGTTCCACTCCGCTTGCATCTACGAGAGAGCGCAACCACACCAGCAATGCCAGCCAAACTTCACAGCACCGTTTCAGCCAAACCAAACCATTGTTTAAGGTCCTCCTCCCAGGATAATTTTTCCCACGGGTAAGTCTGCCGTTTATTTCTTGAATCGCTGGCTCTTAGCTTTGTATGGACTCATTGATCGTTTACCAACTGAGTTCGGAGAGGAAGCGACGCTAGAAAGACGGAGCCCACACAGGAAGAAACATCAGAAAGAACGCGCCACAGCCAGCGGTTTCGGAACTCAGAGCTAACCACTGGAAATTTGGAGGCGAGTCATCCAGACATGCCTGTGTTACTCCTTCCGTCTGTACCGGCGCTTGTGGAAATCCCACATTAATACCTTAAGAGAAAGCGATTGCAGCTATTTTGGATACAACACATCTTAGACGGCAAGGGAACTTTCCAACGTCCAGGTCAGCTGTGATTCTAGTTACCAAAAAACTTTGTCCATTCGTCGAAGGAGAGACAACGAGAGTGCAGGCTCCCGTGGTTGTGATAAAAAAGGTAGCATGTGCTTTGTATCACCTGGCCGATGAGGGAAGACTACGGAAAACAGGGATTGGTTTTGGACTGGGAAAGCAGACTGTATCAGTTATTGTCCGCCATGTATGTCACAGACTCAACGTCTCGGTCCAGAGTATATAAAGTCACCAAATGGAATAGACAAGGATAAGTTTAGTTGGTATATACCCTAGATAACCTTATTGTAGAAGGGGCCTAAGGAAAAATGTATCTAGTCATTGTGCTAGCATATTCCTAACAACATTCAAGCTTACAAATTCGCATTCTGTAGACATGATTATTATGAGACTTATTCACAGCCAATGCGGTCCGAGCAATGTGCACTCGCATTATTCTCAAAATGACTGTTTATAGTAATCACAGCAGGAGGGATGGCATTAAGGTTGTGTTGTAGCAGTCTTCACATTAGGCAGAACAGCATGTCAGGAATTGGTCTTCATCTTGTGTTTGAAGATGGTCAATACATTTATTTGGTATATGTATGTTAAAGGAAGGTTTAAACCAGGGGTGTCAAACTCATTTTAGATGGGGGGCCACATGGAGGAAAATCTACTCCCAAGTGGGTCGTACTGGTAAAATTACGGCATGATAACTTAAAAGTAAAGACAACTTCAGATTATTTTCTTTGTTGAAAAATAGAATAAGCACATTCTGAAATTGTACAAATCATAATGTTGTTGTTTTGTTTTTTTACAACTACCTGTTGCGGTTAAAAGTATATATACTTCTTTTGTCGTTATTTATATTTTCTGAATAAATTATGTGACAATGTTCGTCAGTCAACTCATTGGTGTTAATTTTCAATCCATCAAGATAACAAAATTATATCAAAATCAAATTACAGTACGTCATTTATGTAGTTTGATCATTTTCCTCGACTGATGTGGTTTATCTTGTACATATGTAGCGTCATCTACAAAGATACAAAGAATTGCTATTGCGACATCGAGTGGACACATTTAGAACAGCAGTTTCTTTCGTTCAAGAATTTCAGGTAAATTTTGATACTTCGCAAACTCATCTCGCGGGCCTGATAAAACCTGTTCGCGGCCCTGATCCGGCCCCTCGGGTCGGACGTTTGACACCCTTGGTTTAATCTGTTTTAGGTCTCACTTACACAGTTCTCTGATGCGATCATTGTAGTAGTATGCTTAATGGGGCCTATGATGATCTACATTTAAAACCCGTCATTGTGTTTTAGAGAATATGTATCGAATATGCTTTGGTGTAAATTTTGTGTACATTTTGCTCCACAGTCATATTTTCATCCCGTTTTTTTTTTTAGTCTGTCTGCAAAATGTTGTTTGTGGTGTTCCCAGATTGGAAATAAAACCACGCCCCCACCCTCTTTAGAAGGATCATGATTTAACTTTTAAAAATGTACACAGTTTAAAATATACATCTTGAAGTGGTCACTGATATTTTGTCCGATTGTAGCTAAGATAGGCGCCAGCGACCCCCCGCAACCCCAAAAAGTAACAAGCGGTAGAAAATGGATGGATGGATGGATGGATGGACATTGTAATGTAATAATAGTATATAATAATAATAATACAAGTAACCCTTTTAAACGCAATAAACATTTGGTTATAATTTGCATTTTTCAACATTGCAATTGGAAGGTCAGACCTGTTAGCAAAAAATTTAGCTCCCATAAATACTGAACATCTTGAAATGTCATCTCCTCCAACAATTTGGCATACTGGTTCGCTCGTCCATGTTGATGGGCTCATTTTGAAACCGAAATATTCCCACACAGGGGACATTTGCAATCATATTTTTCCTCCTAAATTGTGTTACTTTGTAGTGCATCTCACTCGTGAGCAGCAACGTGCGAGGCTCTAGACGTGCATCCTGTGTGTCTGCCTGCTAGCGAGGCAAAGATTGTGGATGGTTGACGAGAGTGTTCACTGCATTCATTTCATTCTACTATTGGATTAACTCTCTCAGGCTCTAAAGATCAACGCACAGAATGAACCCTCTTGCACCCGGATTGGAAGTGAGGAACACATAAAACACATACTAAACGTGGCAATTTATTGTTGCGGTCAATGTTACCGAGTTCATTTTAAATATAAAGTTACCAAGTTAAAGTTCCAATGATTGTCACACACACACACTGGGTGTGGTGAAATTGACCTCTGGATTCGACACATCCCCTTGTTCACCCCTTGGGAGGTGAGGGGAGCAGTGAGCAGCAGCCATGGCCTCGCCCAGGAATCATTTTTGGTGATTTAACCCCCAACTTCAACCCTTAATGCTGAGTACCAAGCAGGGAGGTAATGGGTCCTATTTTTATAGTCTTTTGTATGACTCGGTCGGGGTTTGAACTCACAACCTACCGATCTCAGTGCAGATACTCTAACCATTAGGCCACTGATTTATTGATTTCGATTTGATTTACCATATTTTCCGGACTATACACTGCACCGATGTATTAGCCGCTCCCTCTAAATTTTAAACATCACAATAGCAAGTATCACTTTGTGAATATTTTAATGGGCTTTTTGGGGTTATACTGTTGTTAGGTATTGATATGGCATCATTATAGTGGGCTAAGTAATGTGCTGCCATTTGTAAGGGGAAACACATTGTGATACCGGTAGTATTATACTGGGTAAATAATTAATTCCCAACAAAAACAGCAGGGGGTCCATCGTCTGGCGGTGGTTTGGCTTCAAGTGGGAATATGTCGAACAGACAACTGTCATTTGTCAAGTGTGGGGCAAAAGCGTTGCAACAAAAAGTAGCATTACTGCTAATATATAGCACCATTTGAAAAGTCACCTGCTAGAGAATGAAGAGTGCTTACTCCGCATTTCAACATTTCCATTCGGTGCCACACACCCACACCATCAAATTGCCGAGGCAAACATTTCCAGATCAACACCGTATGAAAAAAAAAAAGTCAACAACAAAAGGAGATAATGTCCGCAATAACCAACCACATAGCGAAGGACATACACCATTTGACTTCCTATTATGCAGCTCATTTATATTAGATAGTTATTGAAATATCTTCTGTGACATCATGCATAAAAGTGCACTTTATTTGTTTTAAACTATCAATCAATGTTTATTTATATAGCCCCAAATCACAAATGTCTCAAAGGACTGCACAAATCATTACGACTACAACATCCTCGGAAGAACCCACAAAAGGGCAAGGAAAACTCACACCCAGTGGGCAGGGAGAAGTCACATCCAGTGGGACGCCAGTGACAATGCTGACTATGAGAAACCTTGGAGAGGACCTCAGATGTGGGCAACCCCCCCCTCTAGGGGACCGAAAGCAATGGATGTCGAGCGGGTCCAACATGATACTGTGAAATTTCAATCCATAGTGGCTCCAACACAGCCGCGAGAGTTCAGTTCAAACGAACCCAAGACAGCAGCGAGAGTCCCGTCCACAGGAGACCATCTCAAGCGGAAGCGGATCAGCAGCGTAGAGATGTCCCCAATCGATACAGGCGAGCGGTCCATCCTGGGTCTCGACTCTGGACAGCCAGTACTTCATCCATGGTCATCGGACCGGACCCCCTCCACAAGGGAGGGGGGGGGACAGAGGAGAAAAAGAAAAGAAGCGGCAGATCAACTGGTCTAAAAGGGAGGTCTATTTAAAGGCTAGAGTATACAGATGAGTTTTAAGGTGAGACTTAAATGCTTCTACTGAGGTAGCATCTCGAACTGTTACCGGGAGGGCATTCCAGAGTACTGGAGCCCGAACGGAAAACGCTCTATAGCCCGCAGACTTTTTTTGGGCTCTAGGAATCACTAATAAGCCGGAGTCTTTTGAACGCAGATTTCTTGCCGGGACATATGATACAATACAATCGGCAAGATAGGCTGGAGCTAGACCGTGTAGTATTTTATACGTAAGTAGTAAAACCTTAAAGTCACATCTTAAGTGCACAGGAAGCCAGTGCAGGTGAGCCAGTACAGGCGTAATGTGATCAAACTTTCTTGTTCTTGTCAAAAGTCTTAGTGTTGTTTTGATACTGTAAATATCAAGATCCTATAATTATTCTATACTAACAATTGTACTATGAATGGGGAGGTTGTTGTACTACCATAATGAGCTAACTATTGCAACATTTAAAATATTGATGAGAGTAGAGCTTGACAGATGAAAAAAACGAATGATTTAGAGCAGAATAAAGAGTGAAGAAACAGCCAACGAGGCGGCTTTCATGCATGCCAAAGCTGCTCAATAATGTCACTTATGAAGCACATACCAGCGGTGGCAGCTCCTTATCCACTCGTACTTTGCCGTGGTCCTCCAAACACACTGATGTAAAGCTGATGAAAATGTTGACAGTGCTGAGATGACAATGAAAATGAAAATGCACCCACCTACACGAGCCCATGGACCAGCAAATGCTGCAGACAACCGTCCCTCCTGAAAGTGATGGCCTAAATACATTTGGCTCCATGAATTCAAGATGACGACATAATTGTGAAAACCTTTTACATGCAAATAAACTGGTGTCTGTGGTGATGGTGAGCACTCATGCCTGCTATTTTGTGTGTCTGTTTGTACGCAGGTATGAAGCAGCATGCCGACGTCGGGACTCAGTACCGTTCTGTCATTTATGCAAGCAGTGCGGATCAACTGGAGCCGGCATTGAAGAGCAAATTGGCCTACCAGAAGGTGGGACACATGCATAATATAGTGTCTTTATAGGTAGCTTCGGGGTAGTCATGCATTAACAGAAATGTATTACTTGGTTGGAAGATGTCTATGAATGTTCTCATTCATCCAGGTCATTTCAGGGCGTTCAATCAATCGCAACTGGACTGTTTGGTTTGTCTTAGGCCCTGTTTACACTAAGCCAGATAAGGTTATCCATGATAAATCCCACCTAACCTTATCCACAACAATGCCGCCGTTTAAGACCCTCTCGCCCCTCCGTCCGCCGGCGCAACGCGACCTAATACGCATGCACAGGAGCCCGCATTCTCATTGACTCTCCTTCCACAAATGGATGTCAGGTTCAAACACTGATGACATACATTAAACAGACAACAAGCAAGGAATCATGCAGAGACAGAGTTCAATTTAGCTCATGAGGAGAACGCATGGCGCTGCACACTTAGTCACAGTCTAGTCCTACGCTCTAAGGTTCAGCTCCCGCGTCCCTTTTTTTATTTAGAGTTCCATAGTCAACATCACTGAGGCCGTGGTCACATATATTATGCAAAGCAGGTCCAGGACGCACAGTACGTGACGGAATGATCTGGGGGCCTTGTGATTTCGCCTTGTCCCCGTTTCGTCTGCGTGTTGTCATCTTATCTTCGTTGAGGTCCTTGAAGTCTCTGCTTCGTTTGCGTGCTGTCATCTTATTTTCGTTGAGGACCTTCAAGTCCTTGGCTGTTAGCGGGCTAAAAGAAAGATAACATCTGTGGTTGAGGCCACACCTCAGACAAGAATTGTTGTCCTTGCATAGATTAGAAAAAGTCTAACTTGAGCATAATAGCTAATAACTAAAGCAACGGACTTTAAGCATGCTAAAGTTAGTGTGATAATATAAACATAATTATTCTAACAATGAATGAAGTTTTTCGCAATGTAGAATCACAGCTGACCTGGACACTGGAAAGTTTTCTTGCCGTCTGAGAAGTGTTGTATCCGAAATAGCTGCAATCGCTTTCTCCTAAGGTATTCATGTGTGATTTCCACAAGCGTCTGTAGTTTAGTTTATTAGTTTATTATTGTTCTTTGGTCAATGGTCAACAAAGCAAAAAAACAGTTGTACATTCATAGATTGAAAATAAAAAGTTGTACATTCATAGATTGAAAATAAAATGTTACAGACCGAAAGGGTTTAGGCTGAAGTTAAACACTTATTGCGCCTAACCCTATAAACAATTTCAAGTACAAAATTAACTTCCGAAAGTTATAAAAAGTCCTTTGCACAACTTATTATAAATACACATTATAAACAACATTACAAACAACATGAACGTAGTTCAATTTTATTCACAGTACAGGCATGTGAAATATCCCTGTGTACATATGAAGAGTTCATATGCAAAAGCAGATAAATCCATTTTGACCGATTCTGTATATTAACGATTTTCTGCCTGCTGGTGTTGCCGGTACATGTACACGCGTACAATGGTGTATTTAACATCAACATAAGCAAGTCATGAAAGCCTAAACTTTTAAGAAATGCTGATGTAATGAATGGCTTTCAAGTAAGAGTGTTTGATGTGGTTTTACGTCAAAAGCAGATATATCCAAATTATGATATGTCGCAAAAACAGATATCTCCAAAATCGTTTTCTTTGCGGTCGTTATTTCGCATAATATTCAAGATAAACATAGAGAGAAAAACAGAAGGTGAAATTTATCGAAAGCCACATTTCAACGTAACAACTGTTCACATTTCTTTACTTCATTATTTAACAGTTTGGATCCCTTGGTACGTATAAATCTAGCTGTCCCTGCGAACATTGTTTTTTCGTACTTGCCAACCGGACATGCTGTTTTGGAACTGTAACCTCACATATTTACCTTGTGCTTTTCAGCACAAAATGAAAAAACAAAAAAAACAGTGTTGCAATGAAGACAATGTTTTATTAATAAAACAAGCACAAATGCTCAACCTGGTTCGCCTATCAAAAACACTCCTGTGCAGATAACAGCTGACTCATCATCGCTATCGACATTAGCTCCATGCTCGACAACATCGTTTAACGCAGCGGTGTAAAACTCACGGACACGCGTGCTAGCGCCAACATCAAATAATAACTTCAACACGTCAGTTTTTTTCGCTGGCTTAACAGTGTTCACAGGAGAAGCTTCCAAATTATTCATGCGTGGATAACAACACTGAGTGACTCCGTGCGCGCTGCCATTTTGTTTGTCACGTGATCCCGTACTGCAGCGCTGGTTGGACAAAGGGATATATCGGCTTTTGTGGTAGATGATCCATGGCGCTTATCGGCCGTTGCAATAAATCGCTGAACTAAATGACGTTAAAAGCGGCATTTGTCCGCATTTGCAAACAAATTGATTTTGGTATACCACAATAGAAGTGGTGGACTATATATTACCGAGGCTGGGCTAAACTTTATCAAAATGGCGTTTATCGGTTTTTGCGGATGAACTCTTCATATAGACCTTTGCACTAATTATATATACAATATATACAAACAATTGTACTTCTATTATTATTTATATCTCATGTTTAATTTTTAATTAACATTAATCATAGTATTAACTACAATGTTAATTCAAGAGTGATATATTTTTTCAAGACATTGGTCTTAAAGTGTTTTGTACAGACGGAAGGAAGAACACGGGCATGTCTGGATGACTCGCCTTCATATTTCCAATGGTTAGCTCCGGGTTACGAAACAGCTTTATTACGAAGCTGGCTGTCACTTCCTCTCCGAACTCAGTGTTAAGTGCCGAAGATTCAAGAAATACACGGCACACTTACCCGTGTAAAAATTTGTCCGAGGAGGGAACCTTAAACGATGGTTTAGTGTGGCTGAGACGGGGCTTAGGCTTAATATTTCTTCGTTTAAGGGGTTAAACGACTTAGACATGGCCTTAGAAGACTAACCTGAGGGGATTCCTACTATTTTGGACTTGTTGTAGTCTTTCCGGCAGCACGGTGGAGGAGGGGTTAGTGCGTCTGCCTCACAATACGAAGGTCCTGAGTAGTCCTGGGTTCAATCTCGGGGTCTGGATCTTTCTGTGTGGAGTTTGCATGTCCTCCCCGTGAATGCGTGGGTGCCCTCCGGGTACTCAGGCTTCCTCCCACCTCCAAAGACATGCACCTGGGGATAGGTTGATTGGCAACACTAAATTGGCCCTAGTGTGTGAATGTGAGTGTGAATGTTGTCTGTCTATCTGTGTTGGCCCTGTGATGAGGTGGCGACTTGTCCAGGGTGTACCCCGCCTTCTGCCCAATTGTAGCTGAGATAGGCACCAGCGCCCCCTCCGCAACCCCAAAGGGAATAAGCGGTAGGAAATGGATGGTTGGATGGATGTATTCTTTCCACAGCGATCGTTCTGCCACACAATACCTCAATGCCCTCGAGGGGAAATTACACTTCAACGACTGTCGTTGGCTTGAACAGTAGGATTGCTCCTTTACATCAAAACAGCTGTTTTTCAACCTGGGTTCAAGGTTGGCAGCAAAATAGCACCCTGTAGTCACGTCAATCAATCAATCAATCAATGTTTATTTATATAGCTCTAAATCACAAGTGTCTCAAAGGGCTGCACAAACCACAACGACATCCTCGGTAGAGCCCACATAAGGGCAAGGAAAACCTCACACCCAGTGGGACGTCGACAATGATGACTATGAGAAACCCTGGAGAGGACCGCATATGTGGGCAACCCCCTCCCACCCCCCAGGGGACCGAAAGCAATGGATGTCGAGCGGATCTAACATGATATTGTGAAAATCCAATCCATAGTGGGTCTAACATAACCGTGAAACTCCAGTCCAAAGTGGATCCAATATAGTAGCGAGAGTCCCGTCCAAAGTGGAGCCAGCAGGAAACCATCCCAAGCGGAGGCGGATCAGCAGCGCAGAGATGTCCCTAGCCGACACACAGGGGAGCGGTCCATCCTGGATCCCGACTTGATTGATTGATTGATTGATACTTTTATTAGTAGATTGCACAGTACAGTACATATTCCGTACAATTGACCACTAAATGGTAACACCCGAATAAGTTTTTCAACTCGTTTAAGTCGGGGTCCACGTTAATCAATTCATGGTACAAATATATACTATCAACATAATACAGTCATCACACAAGTTAATCATCATAGTATGTACATTGAATTATTTACATTATTTACAATCCGATGGACGAGTAGTCGCTCCTGGGTCACGACTCTGGACGAGCGGTCCATCGTGAATCCCGACTCTGGACAGCCAGTACTTCATCCATGGCCACCAGACCGGACCCCCTCCACAAGGGAGGGGGGGACATAGGAGAAAAAGAAAAGAAATAGCAGATCATATGGTCTAAAAAGAGGATATATTTAAAGGCTAGGGTATAAAAATGAGTTTTAAGATGAGACTTAAATGCTTGACCAATCAGAGAAAGTATGGACGGCTTATCTCCTAAATGATTGGTCCAAAGCCCGCCCCCTCCGTGCGTCGGTTGAGATGGGCGGGGTTGGGGGCGCGGGGGTGTATAATATAGCCAGGAAGAGTCATGGATGCATGGGATTCTGGTTATTTGTTGTGTTACTGTGAGGATGTTCTCCTGAAATGTGTTTGTCATTCTTGTTTGGTGTGGGTTCACAGTGTGGCGCATATTAGTAAGAGTGTTAAAGTTGTTTATATCACAACCTTCAGTGTAACCTGTATGGCTGTTGACCAAGTATGCCTTGCAATCTCGTACGTGTGATGATAGAAGCAGCGATATACATGCGTCCGGCCGGCACGCAGATAGCAGGGTGTAGAGGACGTTAAAAGTAAAGCCATCACGGCACGCCCTCAATATTGTAGTCCGATTGAAAATCGGAGAATGTCAGCCCCGGGTGATGTCCGGGAGAGAAACCAAAATCCGGAAACCCCCCGAAATAATCGGGTGGGTCGGCGATTATGCAGCTGAGCCACATCAGAGTGGCCAAAGAGCCGCATGCGGCTCCGGAGCCGCCGGTTGCCGACCCCTGGGCTATACAAATAAACTTTGATTGATTGATATGATCGACGGTAGATCATTTTTCAAGCCCTTTTATATTAGACATTCATTTATTTCTGTAGATCAGTGTCTTTTAGGCCAGCTGAATGAATATATCAGTTTGCAGCAGGAAAACATCATCCCAGTAGATATTTCAGTGCAATATTCAATGAAATGTGTTGAGGTAAGAACTCCAATAAGGGATTAAGGCACTCAAATTGAAGCATAAATTGCAAGAATTGAGTCACACTTTGCCAACTTTTTAGTATTCGGGTTGTTTCTGCTCCATTTGAATGAAAAATTCAAGTGTGCTTTTAGAGGCAGTAAACAAAAGCGGAGACTGGAGTTTTGTTTGAATAACAATCGAGTGGCCGTCTCTTGAGTGGTGACCTCTCAGAGTTGGACGCTGTTTAGTTAAGCAAAGCCACCTGTGTTTAGTTGATCGCATCTCCATCCTCTGAGTCCTCGTTCTCCACGGCCCTCGTGCTGAAAGAGCACAAGAGGGTGCTCAGGTCGTTTGGGCTCATTGCTAAAACGCTCTCGTGGCACACGCCGTTCCCTCCTATTGTTGGCTCCGTCCGTCTGTCCATCAATGATCCTGCTGTCTCTCTGAAATCTATTCAGCCGCAATCAGGTGCTGGGACAGAGGGGAGCAAATTACAACCGTCCTTCTTAACTTTAGGGGTCAGCAGTCACGGGGCCGTGTGGGGGACGCATCGTTTCTATGACGACAACCTCCCAACCTTGGCCTTGGACTGGGGTCGGAGGTGAGAGAGGGGTGGCAGCTGGGACCAGGGATTGTAGGAGAATAAATAGAGAAAGGTAATGTCATCAGAGACAAGACTGACAGCCTATCAGCTGATGGTGACCCCCCCCGACCTAAGCAACTAACCGTGACCCAACCTCACATACAGAACATTTCATACACTTTTATAGACAGTTTGCTTTTGGCATCTAACCAAAGCAGACAGAATGAGAGACAACCTTTGAATTGAACTGCCTTGTTAAAACCTGTGAAAAGCCAAACTAAACACTATAAAAAAAATAATAAACATGCATTTTCTCTGCGACAAAGTCATGGTCTGCATCGAAGGAAGTCAAGCCGGAATTGTTGCATCAGAGCTGTAACTGAAATGTTCGCATTCATTCACCTATGCCTTATATACAGAACCTTAAGCAGGATGGATTTAACACAGCGACACAGTAAGGGACAAGCGGTAGAAAATGGATGGATGGACACAGTAATTAGAATATTGGATGCATTGTGATGTGATGGTGTGACGTATGCGATATATAGACGACAGTACAATGACAATTGCTTACAACTACGGCTGCAGCTGTGGATTATTTTGGTAATCGAGTATCCATCCATCCATTTCCTACCGCTTATTCCCTTTTGGGGTCGCAGGGGGCACTGGCGCCTATCTCAGCTACAATCAGGCGGAAGGCGGGGTACACCCTGGACAAGTCGCCAACTCATCGCAGGGCTTGAGACTTACTTGTGACTTGCAAAACAATGACTTGGTCCCACCTCTGGTAGATACAACAGAAAAACCTAGTATCTAAAGGGACCAATCGGTGCTTCTTCGTCAGTCGAACTTTTGTCTTTAATGAGACATTTGCAGGAATGGGGGCCGACTATGTGAGATTATGGCAGGAGGGGATATTTGGAAGATCGGCCCAGGACGTTGCAAGCACCTTCATTAAATGTATTCTTCTTGATTCTTCCCCTTGCATAATCTTTTGGGCCGATAACTGTGAAGGTCATAATAAAAACTGGACGCTGTACACGGCTCTTGCCCAATGTGCAAACGCAGAATGGGGCCCACCCGAGATTGTGATCAAATATCTGGAGAAAGGGCACACGTTCATGAGAGCAGATTCAATCCATGGCTCAATCGGCAAGAAAATGAAAGCTCAAGAAAACATACGTTTGATGACTTTATAGATCTTTGTAAGACAGCGTCAAGATAGATTGCTTTTCCTTTGTTTTCTCAAAATCAGCTAGAAGCGAGTTACTAGGTTTTGCCTTTGGACGAGTAATCTGTCGATAAATGTGTTCGATTAATTAAGTAATCAGATAATCACACTTTCTATCCTCAGTGCATATTTTAGGGAACATAGTTGAACTAAACAAGGGGTTTTCTATTGACCTTTATTCTTATTCCTTGTCAATGTACATAATGTTGACATGACACTTGTACTTACACTTGGACAAACGTTATTGTATATGTATAGACTTATGTATTTATATAAATATATTGTATAGGTATAGACTTATGTATGTATATGTATTGTATATGTATGGACTTTATTGATCCACAATGGAAATTGTTCCACAGCTCAGTTACAAAGGATGGTAAGGGAGAAAGGGGTAATACAGGTATAAAGTAGACAAAAAATGTGCCATAGTAGCAATATAGAATATAACATATATGTAATATTTACATATATACAGTATATAATATATACTGATTTATTGTGACAGTTTCCCTCGCCCTCGCTCCAACTCCAACAGCCGCGTCTCGTTCCGGCTGCTGCTAATAAAGGGGATTAGATAACAAGGCCAACCTGGGCCATTTACTCACCTGTTGCTGTCTTCGAGGCCGGTCCTTGCACACCCCGTTCCGCGGAAAGCCCGCAGGCCATGCCCCCCCTCCACAATTGTATTCCATCCATCCATCCGTTTTCTACCGCTTATTCCCTTTGAAGTCGTGGAGGGCGCTGCTGCCTATCTCAGCTACAATCGGGCAGAAGGCGGAGTACACCCTGGACAAGCCGCCACCTCATCGCAGGGCCAACACAGATAGACGGACAACAATCACACTCACATTCACACACTAGGGCCAATTTAGTGTTACCAATCAACCTATCCCCAGGTGCATGTCTTTGGAAGTGGGAGGAAGCCGGAGTACCCGGAGGGAACCCACGCAGTCACGGGGAAAACATGCAAATTCCTCACAGAAAGATCCCGAGCCCAGGGTTTGAACCCAGGACTACTCAGGACCTTCGTATTGTGAGGCAGACGCAGTAACCACTCAATTATATTATGAAATTATATTATATTTGTATATAACATATACAATACATAACAAATCCCAATGACCATGTACAATTTTACAGTATATGTTTCAGCTGCAGCTAAAAAACAAAAGGTCAACATAAAATAGAGAATAGATCCAGCAGAAAATATGCTTTTTAAACAAAGAGATGTAGAGATCATAAATAAAGACCAAACTAAAATGTTGTAATCAAGTATGATAAATGGATGTATTTGTTTATTTATTTTTAGTTTAACTCATACATTTGAAAAGGTATTTATTGGAGTTTGATTTTTTTGAACTGGTTAGCAATAACAGTCCAACTGTAGATGCTAACCTGTGCTCACATACCCCCAATTGTTTGAATAAAACATTCCTTATGCAAGTCAAATATATGATGCCCTTAAATACAAATTTACCGTATTTGCAGTTTTTATAACATACTGCATCTTTGCTGTAGTGCTATTGTAAAATGTATTTTTTTGACAGTCCAAACATTTGACCACAAAACCTTTGACAGGTTCTCTTGTCTTCTTTTGGCCATTTTCTCTTTTCCCCTTCGTCTTTGAGCCATCTCTCTTGGCACTTCAATGTTCTCTGCACTTGCGACCTGTACCGCTAATAGGTGCACCACTCTCATGTGAACTCTATTGGAGCAGTCTTACAATGTCCACATTGTCAGGATTATCCCTGACAGTTGGGTTTGGGTTTGTTTTTTTCTGGTTTGTTTTATTTCCTGTCAGCGCTCTTAGTTTGGTTCCTTTTCCTGCATGTCTCCCTGAGCGCTTGTTTCCCTCACCTGTACCTGATTGGCAGTCCGGCACACCTGGTGGCAATTGCCAATCAGGCTCCTATTTATACCTGCCTCTCCCCTCAGTCTGGGCTGGAGTATTGTTAGCTACTAGCTGTATGCTGTGGACTGTTTGCTGGTTGCTGTCTCCAGTTTTCTTGTTTCCTGTTTGCTGGTTCCTATTCGCTGTTTCCAGTTTACCTGTTTTCCTGGTATCCTGTTTCCTAGTTTGTGTTTTTCCGGCATTTTTTTGGACATTAACAATTATGTCTGCCTGTATCAAGCCTGCCATCTCTGCATCTTGGGCTTCTTCACCCCCACTTCTTGACACACATATTGCGGTTTGATTTGATAATTTTTCTTTATTAAAACACATAGCAGTATAGCTCGGTTGGTAGAGCGGCCGTGTCAGCAACTTGAGGGTTGCAGGTTCGATTGCCGCTTCTGCCATCCTAGTCACTGCCATTGTGTCCTTGGGCAAGACACTTTACCCACCTGCTCCCAGTGCTACCCACACTGGTTTAAAAATGTAACTTAGATATTGGGTTTCACTATGTAAAGCGTTTTGAGTCGCTAGAGAAAAGCGCTATATAAATATAATTAGCTTCTAGCTAGCTTCACATTAACCCAATCATCGTAGCAATAAAATCTAAATCAAAACTGTTTGCTAAACGATTTAATCGGCGAATCGTTGCAGTCTTACTTTCGACACAACAGGACGGCAGGAGAAGAAATTCACTTCTTCGTCCTGGCATTAGTCCGGCATGGATGCTGTGTCTGTTACAGTTCTGACACTACCTTAGAAGGCACAACATTTTCTGGGAGATTACTTCGCACCTGTCCCACCCATCACTCTTTTTTACTACTGCTCAACAACCCAGGAATGTTTAGACTTCAAAGGTGGTATCAAGCTGAAACAGCATTGCAGCCAATACTCCTACCCTGTTGTTTTGAGAGCAAGTATTCATTATCCAGCATTTTCTACATCACACTAGACAAATAACTTGTTTTCATATCCAGAGAGGTGCCAGATTTCTCTCTTCACTATTATTCTTATTTTGTATATTCCTGAGAATGCCTACTGAAATGAGATTTTCTTATTTAAACGGGGATAGCAGGTCCATTCTATGTGTCATACTTGATCATTTCGTGATATTGCCATATTTTTGCTGAAAGGATTTAGTAGAGAACATCGACGATAAGGTTCGCAATTTTTGGTCGCTGATAAAAAAAGCCTTGCCTGTACCGGAAGTCGCAGACGATGTGCGCGTGATGTCACGGGTTGTAGGGCTCCTCACATCCTCACATTGTTTATAATCATAGCCACCAGCAGCAAGAGCGATTCGGACCGAGAAACCGACGATTTCCCCATTAATTTGAGCGAGGATGAAAGATTTTTTGGATGAGGAAAGTTAGAGTGAAGCACAAAGAGAAAAAAAAAAGGCGACGGCTCCAGGCGGCAGTGGGAGCGATTCAGATGTTATTAGACACATTTACTAGGATAATTCCGGAAAAACCCTTATCTGCTTATTGTGTTAATAGTGTTTTAGTGAGATTATAAAGTCATACCTGAAAGTCAGAGGGCTGCGGTGACCGCCAGTGTCTCTGAGAGAAGCCAATGGAAGAGCCAAGATCACAGCTGCCTTTTTGACAGCTGCAGGAGGAGGGTTCATAATCCACTCAAGTCTCCGGTAAGAGCCGACTTAATATCACAATTTTCCCATCCAAAAACTTGCTGGTTGACATGCGGTAGAGAAACATGTTCGCTTGACCGCTCTGTTCCATATTAAAGCTTCACAACAGTTGCTAAAGGCAGTTGCAATCCACTGCTTTCCACCAACAGCATTCTTCTTTATAGTCTCTATTATTAATTGGACAAATTGCAAAAGATTCAGCAACACAGATATCTAAAATACTGTGTAATTATGCGATAAAAACAAACTACTTTTAGCCGTGAGTAGTGCTGGGAGAACATATCCGCTCCAACTAATAACGTCACAACCAAGCTGGAACATAAGCGTCATCATTCTGCGACGTTTTCAACAGGATACCTCACGGGAAATTTAAAATTGTAATTTAGTAAACTAAACCGGCCGTATTGACATGTTCTGCAATGTTAATATTTCATCATTGATATATAAACTATCAGACTGCGTATTCTGTAGTAGTGGGTTTCTGTAGGCCTTTAAGGACTTACAGCAACACAGCTAGTAAAATACCATCAGGGTTTCTTAACCATAGGTCCCATTATTGGGCCAAGAACGTACCATAGAGCCATTCCAAAAAATATTTGCTTCTTAGCTGTGAAAAGTAGTGGTACTCATACACTTTTCCACCGTTTGTTGCAGTTCCACCACTCGTGGCAATAATGACAATCTAAAAAAAACAAACAGACGACGTCTGGAGCTAAAGTCATAGAGAAGTTTCTTAAGTGCATAAAATATGACAAAATGGATACGTTGTATTTTCATTTGCACTTAAATGTTACTGACGGTTTAGTTAAGAAACATATTCATTAGTAATGTAGCTGCAGACCCCTGTCCCAGGACAAGGAGGTCAGCTGATAACGAGAGACGTCGGTCTTGTCCAGTTTGTTTTATGTCTAGAGTATGTCTTAATGCACTTTTGGACCATCTTTTGTTTCAAAATTTTTGATTCAATTCTTTTTTGCTCAGATTTCTGAGGGTGTGCTGTGTCAGTTTGACCTTGAAAACGCCGTCGGAACGTTGAATTTGACTCCATACCGTTGCTTAAAGGCCTACTGAAACCCACTACTACCCACCACGCAGTCTGATAGTTTATATATCAATGATGAAATATTAACATTGCAACACATGCCAATACGGCCTTTTTAGTTTACTAAATTGCAATTTTAAATTTCCCGCGAAGTGTCCTGTTGAAAACGTCGCGGTATGATGACCCGTGCGTTTGACGCCTCGGGTTGTAGCGGACATTATTTTCCAGCCCGATCCAAGCTATAAGTAGTCTGCTTTAATTGCATAATTCCACAGTATTCTGGACATCTGTGTTGCTGAATCTTTTGCAATTTGTATAAATAATAATGGAGACGTCAAAGTAGAAAGATGGAGTTGGGAAGATTTAGCCTTTAGCCACACAAACACAGGCGGTGTTTCCTTGTTCAAAATTCCCGGAGGTGAAGCTATACTATGGATCAGAGCAGTCAAGCAAACAGTTTTCGGTGAGAAAATTGTGGTATAAAGTCGCCTCTTACCGGAGATCAGCGGAGTTTGCACCGTCCATGCAGCTGCGTGACTTCCCTCAGAGACTCTGGCGTCAAGACACCCGTGGCCACACCCCTCCGAATTCAAGTACTATTTAATCTCACTAAAACACTAGCAACACGATAGCAGATAAGGGATTTTCCATAATTATCCTAGTAAATGTGTCTAAAAACATCTGAATCGCTCTCTCTTGCCCTCGCCTGTTTTTATTGTTGTTGTTATTTTTTAACTTTTTTTTTTTTCTATCCATCCATCCATCCTCCTCCGCTTATCCGAGGTCGGGTCGCGGGGGCAGCAGCCTAAGCAGGGTAAGCCCAGACTTCCCTCTCCCCAACCACTTCGTCTAGCTCCTCCCGGGGGATCCTGAGGCGTTCCCAGGCCAGCCTGGAGACATAGTCTTCCCGAAGTGCCCCGGGTCTTCCCCGTGGCCTCCTACCGGTTGGATGTGCCCTAAACACCTCCCTCAGGAGGCGTTCGGGTGGCATCCTGACCAGATGCCCGAACCACCTCATCTGGCTCCTGTCGATGTGGAGGAGCAGCGGCTTTACTTTGAGTTCCTCCTGGATGACAGAGCTTCTCACCCTATCTCTAAGGGAGAGCCCCGCCACACGGCGGAGGAAACTCATTTCGGCCGCTTGTACCTTTCAGTCATGACCCAAAGCTCATGACCATAGGTGAGTATGAGAACGTAGATCGACCGGTAAATTGAGAGCTTTGCCTTCCGGCTCAGCTCCTTCTTAACCAAAACGGATCGATACAACGTCCGCATTACTGAAGACGTCGCACCGATCCGCCTGTCGATCTCATTTTTTCTAGTCCTTTACTATCAATATCCTCATCCACGAATCTTTCATCCTTGCTCAAATTAATGGGGAAATTGTCGCTTTCTCGGTCCGAATTGCTCTTACTGAGCTCATTATCCATGCGTTTGTTACGTCTCGTCTCGATTACTGTAACATATTATTTTCGGGTCTCCCCATGTCTAGCATTAAAAGATTACAGTTGGTACAAAATGCGGCTGCTAGACTTTTGACAAGAACAAGAAAGTTTGATCATATTACACCTGTACTGGCTCACCTGCACTGGCTTCCTGTGCACTTAAGATGTGACTTTAAGGTTTTACTATTTACGTATAAAATACTACACGGTCTAGCTCCATCCTATCTTGACGATTGTATTGTACCATATGTCCCGGCAAGAAATCTGCGTTCAAAAGACTCCGGCTTATTAGTGATTCCTAAAGCCCAAAAAAAGTCTGCGGGCTATAGAGCGTTTTCCGTTCGGGCTCCAGTACTCGGGAATGCCCTCCCGGTAACAGTTCGAGATGCCACCTCAGTAGAAGCATTTAAGTCTCACCTTAAAACTCATTTGTATACTCTAGCCTTTAAATAGACCTCCTTTTTAGACCAGTTGATCTGCCGCTTCTTTTCTTTTTCTCCTCTGTCCCCCCCTCCCTTGTGGAGGGGGTCCGGTCCGATGACCATGGATGAAGTAAGTACTGGCTGTCCAGAGTCGAGACCCAGGATGGACTGCTCGCCTGTGTATCAATTGGGGGACATCTCTACGCTTGGGATGGTTTCCTGTGGACGGGACTCTCGCTGCTGTCTTGGATCCGCTTTGAACTGAACTCTCGCGGCTGTGTTGGAGCCACTATGGATTGAACTTTCACAGTATCATGTTAGACCCGCTCGACATTCATTGCTTTCGGTCCCCTAGAGAGGGGGGGGGTGCCCACATTTGAGGTCCTCTCCAAGGTTTCTCATAGTCATCATTGTCACTGGCATCCCACTGGGTGTGAGTTTTCCTTGCCCTTATGTGGGTTCTTCCAAGGATGTCGTAATGGTTTGTACAGTCCTTTGAGACATTTTTGATTTAGGGCTATATAAATAAACATTGATTGATTGATTGATTGATTACTGCTGGTGGCTCACATTATAAACAATGTGAGGAGCTCTACAACCAGTGACGTCACGCACACATCGTCTGCTACTTCCGGTACAGGCAAGGCTTTTTTATTAGCGACCAAAAGTTGCAAACTTTTCTCGTCGATGTTCTCTACTAAATCCTTTCAGCAAAAATATGGCGATATCGCAAAATGATCAAGTATGACACATAGAATGGACCTGCTATCCCCGTTTAAATAAGAAAATCTCCTTTCAGTAGGCCTGTAATAACGACACATCCACATACAGAGTGCCTCTAAGGTGATATATGTGGATGGTACCACAGAGCACCTTCATATTGGGACGTATCATCTTGTCAGCTCCCCAGTTGACGTCTGAGAGTCTCTAACCTAGTTCCTGCTCACAAAACACACATTTACAAACATCTGACAGCCTTCCTCCCTCTCTCTCTCTCTGTCTCTCTCTATCTTCCGCCACCGACGCTGCTGACACCGCCGATCTGTCATCGACTTCAGTGGCACCGCCGTTTTTCGACGGCGTCTCCGTCGGGATTCTTCTTCCCGCGGAACCAAAATGGTCGCCCTGCCGCATTGACGCTAAGCCCGTAGAACTCCAAAATGGCATCCTCGTAACAGATCGCTGATTTTTTTTTAAAAAATGAGCCCGATGTTGACCGTGTGAGCGATGGGAGACCAACCTTAGACCGGGATAAGACAATCCAGACATACGTTGGGCTGGCACACTCCCAGCCCGATGAATAATTAACCCATATGAAAAGTCTCTTCTGCAGGGCTTTCAGTTTCTTAACTTCAGCATTGGGGTTGGGGGGCGGGAGAGGGGGAAGGGGGGGGGGGCTTGTTTAAGTGTGAGAGTGGGGGTTGGGGGGCTGGTGGTTCAGAGGGGGTTCTTCTATAATGAAATTTGAAATTTGCAGAACATCAAAGGCTTCTGTAGCCAAGCCGCTGTGGCAGCAGAGCGCAGAGGAGTGCATCCCACCCCCCTTCCCATGTCTCACCCATCCAGCCCCCACCCACCTTCCTTCCCCGTCTCACCCTCTTTTTTTTCTTTTTTTTCAGCTCTCTTCCTTACTCATCCTTAACCCATGTCTTCACTACCCCCCTCTCCTCCAGGCCTGGGAGAGGAGAGATGGGAAAGGTTGAGTCGGAGGAGGGCAGGGTGGTGGCACGAAGACAGGTTGGGGTCGGGAGGGAAACGTGTGTGTGTGTGTGTGTGTGTGTGTGTGTGTGTGTGTGTGCGTGTGTGTGTGTGTGTGTGTGTGTGTGTTCTGGTATTTCTAACCTTATTGAGACATTATCAAGGAAAAGTACCTTCCACATAAGGACCGGTGAACAAGTTAGGACATAAATCATGGTCCCAATACGGAAAACCATTGCCATCAAATACAGAATTTAACCATTTATTTGCACCCGTAGTGGTGAAATCTATCAAAATTAGGATGGAATTGTGACTTTTGTCACAATTTTGCCACGTAAAATTCTGTTTATTCTTATAATATTGTCAATGTTTTAAAGTGTTCTTATAGAATTGTGACTCTTGTGGAGTAAAATTACGACTATTTTCATAATTTATCCAAGTAAAATTCTGTTTATTCTGATAATATTGTCAATGTTTTAAAGTGTTCTTATAAAATTGTGACTTTTGTCGTGTAAAATGTTGACTATTTTCATCAAATTGCCAAAATGTTAAGCTTTTCTTGTAAAATCGTGACTGTAAAAATTCCAACTTTAATCGTAATATTGCACAAATGTTCAGTTTTTCTTATACAATTTTGACTTGCATTGAGTAAAATTACGACTTTTGTTATGCTGCTGCCAAAATTCTAAGTATTTCTTGGGAATTGTGACCTTTGTCTTGTGAACTTTTAACAAATTTTTCACAACAAGTTTTTTAATATTTGCATAGTAT
This sequence comes from Nerophis ophidion, assembly GCF_033978795.1. Taxonomy (NCBI): domain Eukaryota; kingdom Metazoa; phylum Chordata; class Actinopteri; order Syngnathiformes; family Syngnathidae; genus Nerophis; species Nerophis ophidion. The sequence continues at coordinate 72,307,633 of NC_084613.1, forward strand.
GTATATATTATTAATGTTATAAATACAAATCTTTATATATCCAGGATTGATGATCCTAAAGCGGGAGGCATTTTTTGGAGGTCTCAAGAAGGTATAAAATACCAGAATGTGTGTGTGTGTGTGTGTGTGTGTGTGTGTGTGTGTGTGTGTGTTTGTGTGTGTGTGTGTGTGTGTGTGTGTTTACAAACCATAGCTTCTATCAGCTTCTCATCATTTGTGTGTATGCGTGCCTGCGTGTGTGTGTGTGGGGGGGGGGGGGGGTGGCCTGGAAGGGGTGCATGTGCCTTCTGATAAGGCAACCCAACTTAATAAGCATGAAAGATAGAAGTGAGGGCAGACATCGGGGCTTTGGATGCAGGTTTTGGGGGCTGGAGGAGGGCGGTGGGATTTTTTTGGGTGGGCGGGGGGGGTTAAATAGGTGCATGACGACAGAGTCGCACAAAGTCACCTTGTACATCCGAAAAGGTCAACATTGAGACTTTTTTTGATGTTTTTTTTTTTTCCCCCGAAAGTTTGTATCTCACCGCCAGATCTTCTAAAAAGGGAAACTGGGCTTGGGTGGAAGCGGAGTTTTCTCAGTCTCAAAATGGAAGCGCGGCAGCTTCCCGCCTCACAAAATGTAGGGGCGGCTGCTGAAGATTAGAGCCGCACTAAAATGGATGCCTAAGTGAGAGGACTAAAGCACAGTAGAAAACACACACACGGTATTGCATGTTGCATGGGAAATATGACTTTTTCTTCACAATCATTGCTTTTGAATAATCCTTACGCCCCCTTTCCCTTTCCTATTTTAAAAACTTTCTTTTTTTCCTGTCTCCGCCTTCTTCATCATTTACTGAGGTCACAGGGGGTGAATGTGGTTGAGTAACACAACATTTTTTATTTGGATGTTTTAATAAACCTAAGTGGATTCAATAAAATAGTTTCTTATTTATGCTGCTACTCTGAACATTTTTGGGGAATAAATTCTGATCATATGGGGATAAAAAGTATTTAGTCAGCCACCGATTGTGCAAGTTCTCCCACTTCAAATGATGACAGAGGTCTGTAATTTTCATCATAGGTACACTTCAACTGTGAGAGACAGAATGTGAAAAAAAATCCAGGAATTCACATTGTAGGAATTTCAAAGAATTTATTAGTAAATTATGGTGGGAAATAAGTATTTGGTTAACCATTCAAAGCTCTCACTGATGGAAGGAGGTTTAGGCTCAAAATCTCACGATACATGGCCCCATTCATTATTTCCTTAACACGGATCAATCGTTCTGTCCCCTTAGCAGAAAAACAGCCCCAAAGCATGTTGTTTCCACCCCCATGCTTCGCAGTGGGTGTGGTGTTCTTGGGATGCAACTCAGTATTATTTTTCCTCCAAACACGACGAGTTGAGTTTATACCAAAAAGTTATATTTTGGTTTCATCTGACCACTTGACATTCTCCCAATCCTCTGCTGTATCATCCATGTATCCATTTTGGTATAAACTCAACTCGTCGTGTTTGGAGAAAGAAGAATACTGAGTTGCATCCCAAGAACACCATACCTACTGTGAAGCATGGGGGTGGAAACATCATGCTTTGGGGCTGTTTTTCTGCTAAGGGGACAGGACGGTGGAAGAGGGGTTAGTGCGTCTGCCTCACAATATGAAGTTCCTGCAGTCCTGGGTTCAAATCCAGGCTTGGGATCTTTCTGTGTGGAGTTTGCATGTTCTCCCCGTGAATGCGTGGGTTCCCACCGGGTACTCCGGCTTCCTCCCACTTCCAAAGACATGCACCTGGGAATAGGTTGATTGGCAACACTAAATTGGCCCTAGTGTGTGAATGTGAGTGTGAATGTTGTCTGTCTATCTGTGTTGGCCCTGCGATGAGGTGGCGACTTGTCCAGGGTGTACCCTGCCTTCCGCCCGATTGTAGCTGAGATAGGCGCCAGCGCCCCCCGCGACCCCAAAAGGGAATAAGCGGTAGAAAATGGATGGATGGATGGGACAGGACGATTGATCCGTGTTAAGGAAAGAATGAATGGGGCCATGTATCGTGAGATTTTGAGCCAAAACCTCCTTCTGTCAGTGAGAGCTTTGAATGGTTGACCAAATACTTATTTTCCACCATAATTTATAAATAAATTCTTTAAAATTCCTACAATGTGAATTCCTGGATTTTCTTTTCACATTCTGTCTCTCACAGTTGAAGTGTACCTATGATGAAAATTACAGACCTCTGTCATCATTTTAAGTGGGAGAACTTGCACAATCTATGGCTGACTAAATACTTTTTTGCCCCACTGTATGATCATTTATGTTAAGTAGATGAGTCAGGGGACCTGAATTAATTATATATGGCCCTGATGATATTTCATTAGACTTACAGTAGACTTCCTTTTATTGTCATTCAGATTTGAACTTTACAGTACAGATAAGAACAAAGTTTTGTTGCATTAGCTCGTTTTTAGCGCAGGATAAAATACCAATAAGGTGTAGATATAAATAAATAGATTACTGTACAGAAAAATATATTGCACTTTTGCATATGCATCCACGTTTATGGATGTATGTTATATTGTCTTTATATTCCAACCAGTTAATCTGTTTTTGGGGGGGATTTGAGAGGATTATTATGATGCGTTCAAAAGTCTTATGGCCTGAGGGAAGAAGCTGTTACAGAACCTGGAGGTTCCGCTACAGAGGCTGCGGAACCTCTTTCTAGAATGCAGCAGTAAAAACAGTCTTTGGTGGGGTTGGGAGGAATCTCTACTGATTTTCTGAGCCCTGGTCAGGCAGCGGCTTTTTTTTTTATTGATTGAGACTTTTATTAATAGATTGCGTAGGAAGAGAATACATTATATGAAACAGTACAGTTTACACAATACAGTACATATTCCGTACAATTGACCACTAAAAGGTAACACCCAAATACATTTTTCAACTTGTTTAAGTCGGGGTCCACGTTAATCAATTCATTTGCGATTGAGTATTAGAACCGGCCCGCAGGCCACAGCCACCCTGCTGCTGTTTTGCACGCACCAATACTCCCATCACTTTTGGTGCTAGACATTTTCAAAATGGGGTCCTGGGGACCCCATCAAGTCATAAAAATGGGGTCCCATGGTCAATTTTTAGTGTCCCATTTTTTTGTAAGCGTTTTGTAAACAAATGATAAATGTTTGCATTATCCTGTTGTATCGCACATTCTATATTGTGTTTTGGAAAAAGGTTGTCATAAACATTACTTAATTCATTCAAAATAATAATACACATTTTTAGAATGTGTTTGTCCTTTTTTTGGCCAAAGTAAGAAAAAGAAAACAATCTGATTGTTTATTATTTTTGGTAACACTTTAGTATGGGGAACACATATTCACCATTAATTAGTTGCTTATTAACATCCAATTTAGTAACATATTGGCTCTTAATTAGTCATTACTAAGTATTTATTAATGCTTTATTCTGCATGAGCTTATTATACGACCAGTAAGCCATTAACTAAGAGTCTTCCTTCAATAACCTCAGAATTATTGCTTATTAGTAACCCTAACCCTTATTTGTTCCCCTAGTGTCCAAATAATTTGAAACTAAGTCTTTGTTTCTTTAATAAGCAACTAGTTAATGGTGACTATTTTTAATAATACTAAAGTGTCACCTTATTTTTTAGTTTCACTATTGATAAGTTGCTTATTAACATTCAGTTTAGTAACATATTTGCTCTTAATTCGTCATTATTAAGTATTTATTAATGCCTTATTCTGCATGGCCTTATTATACAACCAGCCATTAACTAAAAGTCTTCCCTCAATAACCTCAGAATTATTGTTTATTAGTAACCCTAACCCTAACCTGCAATCTACTAATAAAATTATCAATCAATCAATCAATCAAAACCCTCATATGTTCCCCTAGTGGCCAAATAACTTGAAATTAAGTATTTGTTACTTTAATAAGCAACTAATAAATTGTGACTATGTTCCCCGTACTAAAATGTTACCTTATTTTTTAGTTTTAGTGCCATGTTTCTAATAGTCCGGCCCGCGTGCGCAGATTTTCCTCCTTGTGGCCCCTGAGGTAAAATGAGTTTGCCACCCCCAAGATAGAAAATAATAGAATAGAATAGAAAGTACTTTATTGATCCCTGGGGGAAATTCAGCACCACAGTTTGCTCACAATAAACCAGAATAATAATAAATAATATATGACATATATATATAATATATGAATAATATAAATATATTCTACATATATTCTACATTTAAGTGCAGTCAAGGAACATATGCATTATACATAAGTACACATTTAGGGTTACTGCATAACACAAATTTGGATTTGTCAAGCAAAAGCGTGCGCCGTGCTCAGACTGAAGCGTTATTACATAAATCAGCAAATTGAGGTCATCAAATGTCTTCGCTGTGAGTCATCGGGTGTCACAAAGTCCATGTCAAAGCGTGTCTCCTGGCTGTGGGCCTTCCGAAAAAGGAGGGGGGATTGCGGTATACGGCAGTGAGCGACGACACAGTGGGGTATATAGGACCGGCGTACATTTCCATTCTTCCTCCTCCGCCCTTTCTCGGGGGTGTCACGTCCTATTTGTGTTGCGGGGGGCCTCTCCGCGTCTCTCGCGCCATCGCCGGAGAGATCCGCATCCTCTCTTTCGCTTGGCTGGAGAGCGAGGGAGGACTCGGCCCGCACGAAACAGCGGTGGTCCGAGCGAGGGGGTTAGTAGGGATGGAAATACGCCCCCGCCCGTTCAGCCATGTCGCTGACAGGGGAGCGTTTCCGACAGGCATGGAGGGGAAAGGCTGACTGGGCCTGTACAGGCGAGCTCTGGGACACGCGTCGTTTAGTTTTGCATTGACACGCATTGAGTCAGAGGCTCCCTTATACGCCATATTTATTTCAGCGTATATTACTGATTAACATATACTATATCGCCAAAAGCATTTTGCCACCCATCCAAGTGATCAGAATCAGGTGTCCTAATCAGTTGGCCCAGCCACAGGTGTATAAAACCAAGCACTTCGGCGTGGAGACTGTTTCTACAAACATTTGTGAAAGAATAGGCCGCTCTCTGTGATTTCCAGCGTGGAACTGGCATAGTTTGCCACCTGTGCGACAAATCCAGTCGTGAAATTTCCTCGCCCCTAAATATTCCAAAGTCAACTTTATTATAAGAAAATGGAAGAGTTTGGGAACAACAGCAACCCAGCCACGAAGTTGTAGGCCACGTAAACTGACAGGGATGCTGGAGCGCATAGTGCAAAGACTTTCTGCACAGTCCGGCCCCTTAGTTCCAGTGAAATGAACTTTGAATGCTCCAGCATACCAAAACATTTTGGACAATTCCATGCTCCCAACCTTTGGCCCCTTCCTCTCCCAACATGACTGTGCACCAGTGCACAAAGAAAGGTCCACATAGATGACAGAGTCGGGTGTGGATGAACTTGACTGGCCTGCACAGAGTCCTGGCCTGACCCCGATAGAACACCTTTGGTATGAATTACAACGGAGACTGAGAGCCAGGCCTTCTCGACCAACATCAGTGTGTGACCTCACCAATGCGCTTTTGGAAGAAGCAATCAATCAATCAATCAATCAATGTTTATCTATATAGCCCTAAATCACAAATGTCTCAAAGGACTGCACAAACCACTACGACTACGACATCCTCGGAAGAACCCACAGAATGGTGGAAAATTCCTATGAACACACTCCCGTCAGACTGAGACTTGGAATGAGGTTGTTTCTTCGATGCAGAGAATGTTTGGAACGAGCCTGGCGTGGACGTGAGTACATGTTTGATTTATTTAATAAACAAACAAACTACAAAAAGGCAAACCAAAGACGCGCTCGAGGGCGGATAATAAACTAGACTAATCAAAACAAAACTAGCACAATGGCATGACTAAAGACAAGAAAACAAAACTTGCACTGTGGCATGAATACAAAACTTACCTGGACCGAAACAAAGGGCATGGATAGCAAGGTGTTCGAGGACATGAAGGAGGTGCAGCTTGGGTAGGTGAAGATGCCAGGACGAGGACAGAAAAAGAATGGCTTAAATAGCTATGATGATTAGTCAATCAATCAATCAATGTTTATTTATATAGCCCTAAATCACAAATGTCTCAAAGGACTGGACAAACCACTACGACTACGACATCCCCAGAAAAACCCACATAAGGGCAAGGAAAACTCACACCCAGTGGGACGTCGGTGACAATGATGGCTATGAGAACCTTGGAGAGGACCACAAATGTGGGCTGAGGGCAGGGACGTGACTAGGAGACCAGGTGAAACTAATGGGTTGGCATGGAGACGAAATCAAACCAGGAAGTGCAAAGACAGAACCAAATGTCCAAAAAACTAAAGCTAACATGACCAAATATGGCAAAAAACAAAACATAATCTACAGGAGTGACAACTCCGCAACCTTGTGGACAGCCTTCCCAGAAGAGTTGAAGCTCTAATACAGGGGTAGGGAACCTATGGCTCTAGAGCCAGATGGGGCTCTTTTGATGACTGCATCTGGCTCTCGGACAAATCTGAGCTGACATTGAAGTGAAGTGAATTATATTTATATAGCGCTTTTCTCTAGTGACTCAAAGCGCTTTACATAGTGACACCCAATATCTAAGTTACATTTAAACCAGTGTGGGTGGCACCGGGAGCATGTGGGTAAAGTGTCTTGCCCAAGGACACAACGGCAGTGACTAGGGTGGCGGAAGCGGGAATCGAACCTGCAACCCTCAAGTTGCTGGGACAGCCACTCTACCAACCGAGCTATACCGACCCACGATAAGTAATGAATAATTCCACTCGTAATCACAGTGTTAAAAATAACGTTGGAAATATAAAACATGCTCATGCATTTGAATCCATCCATCCTTTTTTCTACCGCACTTGTTCAAGAAGTTGCATTAAGGGTATAAGGAATTTATTTATTATTGGTTAACGTAGGACTTGCCCTCCTGAGGGTTCTTCAGACCGACATGAGAGCCTGTTTCAGGGTTACAATATTGTTTTATTTTTCAACAAGTCTCTCAGTTGCTTTCCAGCAATTTTCTTTTTCTATTTTGTTCTCGCTCGCGTTCTGGCTCCAGCCCCAACCCCGTCTCTCCTCCTGGCTGCTACTTATAAACAGAGCGACAGGTGATTAGATAACAAGGCCAATCTGGGCCATTTACGCACCTGTTGCTGATTTCGAGGCCGATCCTGGCAACACCCCGCTTCGCTGCAGGCCCGCAGGCCACACCCCCTCCACAGTTAGCTTCAGAATAACAATGTTATTACGAAGAATACGAGACCTATTATACTCTAGAAATGTTGATCTTACTTAAAAATGCACACGTTTAGTTGTGTTCAGTGTTAAAAAAAATATTATAGGGCTCTTAGAGAAATACATTTTGAAATATTTCGCTTCTTGGCTCTCTCAGCCAAAAAGGTTCCCGACCCCTGCTCTAATAGCTGCAAAAGGTGGACCCACATCATATCGTGGGACGTCACTTCAAGTTCATATGTGAGTCAAGGCAGGTGGCAATCTCCTGTCCTAAGGCAAAACCCAGTAACTCAATTTTGGTCAAAACTGAGCTGATAATAATTTTGGAGTTCCTAGGTGATATGCTTTACATTAGTGTATGCGATATTGTAATTTGTTCCGTAAGTAAGCTGTTACGCGCATGGGCAGGACCTAGCAACTACCACATAACCGCGTAGATACAACAGAAAAACCTAGTATCTCAAGAGACCAATCGGAGCTTCTTAGTCAGTCGCCTTATTGTCTTTAATGAGACATTTGCACGAATGGGGGCCGACGGTCAACCTGATTATGTGGTCCGATCCGGTGGCCATGTACTGCTTGCCTGTGTATCGGCTGGGGACATCTCTGCGCTGCTGATCCGCCTCCGCTTGGGATGGTTTCCTGCTGGCTCCGCTGTGAACGGGACTCTCGCTGCTGTGTTGGATCCGCTTTGAACTGGACTCTCGTGACTGTGTTGGATCCATTATGGATTGAACTTTCACAGTATCATGTTAGACCCGCTCGACATCCATTGCTTTCCTCCTCTCCAAGGTTTTCATAGTCATCATTGTCACCGACGTCCCACTGGGTGTGAGTTTTCCTTGCCCTTATGTGGGCCTACCGAGGATGTCGTAGTGGTTTGTGCAGCCCTTTGAGACACTAGTGATTTAGGGCTATATAAGTAAACATTGATTGATTGATTGATATTATGGCACGAGGGGATACTTGGAAGATTGGCTCAGGACGTTGCAAGCACCTTCATTAAATGTATTGTTCTTGATTCTTCCCCTTGCATACTCTTTTGGGCAGATAACTGTGGAGGTCCAAATAAAAACTGGACGCTGTACACGGCTCTTGCCCAATGTGCAAACGCAGAACGGGGCCCACCCGACATTGTGATGAAATATCTGGAGAAAGGGCACACGTTCATGAGAGCAGATTCAATCCATGGCTCAATCGGCAAGAAAATGAAATCTCAAGAAAACGTTTGATGACTTTGTAGATCTTTGTAAGACAGCATCAAGATGGATTGGTTTTCCTTTGTTTTCTCCAAATCAGCTAGAAGTGAGTTACCAGGTTTTGCCTTTGGACGGGAGCAATATAGTGCACACGCTACCATGTTTCTAGGATTTAGGGCCGAGTTTCAAACTCGAGAGGTCAGAAGTCGCCGCAGGAATTGAGGTTCCGGCGCACAAATGTGGCGTCCCCGTCCACACAGTGATGCATCATCGTGCTAAGAATCGACTCGTGAACACGCCGTTCCCGCTTCCGCTCAGGATTGCATCCCTCCCCCGTCTCTTTACCCTCCTACGCCGCTGCAGCCGGCGAGCGCGGCCACGTAAGGTTAGCCAGGGCGGCGTGACGCCGTGCATTCTGATTTATAGATCTAAAATGGCGGCCGTGTTGTGACTGTTGTAGGATGGAGCGTGTGAGGGAGCGGTGCGCAGCGGGGCGGAGGGGGTGGAGGCTGTATGGTTGGGGAGTGGGGGGTTGGTGGCGATGGAGCGAACCTTCCCTCGGACGTTTTGCACACCCCTCGCGGGGAACTGAGTCCCAGCCTCTTGCCCCGAAGTGTTCGCTATCGCCGCAGCGCTGAGGTGATGGCTGGTTAATTAGGCCAAAAGCTGTGTGTGTTTGCTCCGGCCCCGGCTTTACTAGCACGCTGCTGTGGCACATGAGCATTAAAAAAACATTTACATGCGCGTCCCTCTTTCTGATATTCCGTGCGCCGCTATTTGGCTCCTGGATGCTCCTGCAGGGGGATTAGAGCCTTCACATTTTAACAGCAGCTCACTGAGGACTTTGAGGTCAGCTGCAGCCTCAGCCTCTCTGCGGGGTGCCCAGCTTTGATTTACCCAGCCTTCTGCGGAGCCCCAGCACATGCATGTCCAGCACAACGCTGCCCCCTGGTGGACAAATGTAGACAACGGCAGCATGTGTGCAGTGCACCCCTGTTGTGTTGCAGAACTGTACTGATAAGAGTTGCAAAATATAAGGATATGTCATGTCTATTGCAGGGGTCACCAACCTGTTTGAAACCAAGAGCTACTTCTTGGGTACAGATTAATGCCAAGGGCTACCAGTTTGATACACACTTAAATACATTGCCAGAAATAGCCAATTTGCTCAATTTACCTTTAATAAATAAATCTATATATGCCGTATTTCCTTGAATTGCCGCCGGGGCGCTAATTAATTTAAAACCTCTTCTCACTCCTGCGCTTACCAAAGGTATGCGGTAAAAGTAAGCATGCGCTAATTATTTTAAAACCTCTTCTCACTCCAGCACTTACCAAAGGCATGCAGTAAAAAATCATGTGCGATGTAAGCTTGGACCTTGAATCCCACTGAATAGCTCTTAATCTTCTTCCCTTTGTGCAATTTCAAATTACCGGTATTGAAATCACCCTCCTCCATTTTGAAAATGATGACAGGGGAAGTGTTACTCGTGACGTCACGAGTTTGACCAGGCGGTAATACTAAGCATGCGCTAATTATTTTGCAAAGCGAGTTTGACCCGGCAGTAATTCAAGGCAGGTGCATACTATATGCCCTACGGCAATTCAAGGAAATACGGTGTGTATATATATATTATATTATTTAAAAAATGGGTATTTCTGTCTGTCATTCCGTCGTACATTTTTGTTCTTTTACGGAAGGTTTTTTGTAGAGAATAACTGATAAAAAAAAAACACTTAATTGAATGGTTTAAAAGGGGAGAAAACAGGAAAAAATGAAAATACAATTTTGAAACATAGTTTATCTTCAATTTCGAATCTTTAAAATTCAAATTTCAACCAAAAAAAAAAGAAAAGAAAAACTAGCTAATTCGAATCTTTTTTGAAAAAGATAAAAAAAGGAATTTATGGAACATCGTTAGTAAATTTTCCTGATTAAGATTCATTTTAGAATTTTGATGGCATATTTTAAATAGGTTAAAATCCAATCCGCATTTTGTTAGAATGAAAAACAAATTGGACCAAGCTATATTTCTAACAAAGACAAATCATTATTTTTTTGTAGATTTTCCAGAACTAAAATATTAAAATAAATTCAAAAGACTTTGAAATAAGATTTAAATTTGATTATAAAGATTTTCTATATTTGCCAGAATAATTGTTTTAAATTTTAATCATAATAAGTTTGAAGAAATATTTCAAAAATATTCTTTGTTCAAAAAGCAGAAGCTAAAATGAAGAATTGAATTAAAATGTATTTATTATTCTTTAAAATTAAAAAAATACATTTACTTGAACATTGATTTAAATTGTCAGGAAAGAAGAGGGAGGAATTTAAAAGGTAAAAAGGTATATGTGTTTAAAAATAATTTTTAAGGTTGTATTTTTTCTCTAAAATTGTCTTTCTGAAATTATAAGAAGCAAAGTTAAAACAAAATAAATTAATTTATTTAAACAACTGAAGACCATGTTTTTAAAATGTTTTCTTGGATTTTCAAATTCTATTTGAGTTTTGTCTCTCTTAGAATTAAAAATGTCAAGCAAAGCGAGACCAGCTTGCTCGTAAATAAATAAAATTTGAAAAATAAAGGCAGCTCACTGGTAAGTGCTGCTATTTGGCGCAATTTTTAGAACAGGCCAGCGGGCGACTCATCTGGTCCTTACGGGCACCGCGTTGGTGACCCCTGCTCTATTGCATCTCTTGTATGTTTGCCATACTTGGAAAGAAACAGTTCAGTTCAGTTTCAGTTAATTTCCAACACGATCATAGGCGCGATCCCGTGGGTGCTTCGGGGGCCCGAGCACCCACGTGGCATTGATGGCAAATTCTGTCTCACCACCAAGCAAAAACCGCGCATGTTTTGGGTTTTGTACTTAAGTCTTATTATTCTAAAATAATGATGATGTCGCAATTTTTCTAGGGCAGGGGTCACCAACACAGTGCCCGCGGGCACCAGGTAGCCCATCAGGACCAGATGAGTCGTCCGCTGTCCTGTTCTAAAAATAGCTCAAATAGCCGCACTTACCAGTGAGCTACCTCTATTTGTTTGATTTTATTTATTTACTAGCAAGCTGGTTTCGCTTTGCTCGACATTTTTAATTCTAAGAGAGACAAAACTCAAATAGAATTTGAAAATCCAAGAAAATATTTTAAAGACTTGGTCTTCACTTGTTTAAATAAATTCATTTATTTTTTTACTTTGCTTCTTATAACTTTCAGAAAGACAATTTTAGAGAAAAAAATACAACCTTAAAAATGATTTTAGGATTTTTAAACACATATACCTTATTAGCTTTTAAATTCCTTCCTCTTCTTTTCTGACAATTTAAATTAATGTTCAAGTAAATAAAAAAAATTTATTGTAAAGAATAAGAAATACATTTTAATTTAATTCTTCATAATGGCTTCTGTTTATTCGACAAAGAATATTTGTGAAATATTTCTTCAAACTTTTTATGATTAAAATTCAAAAAAATTATTCTGACAAATTTAGAAAATCTGTAAAATCAAATTTAAATGTTATATCAAAGTCTTTTGAATTTCTTTTAAAATGTTTGTTCTGGAAAATCTAGAAGAAATAAGGATTTGTCTTTGTTAAAAATAAATCTTGGTCCAGTTTGTTATATATTCTAACAAAGTGCAGATTGGATTTTAACCTATTTAAAACATGTCATCAAAAACATGTATATTTATTTTGAGAAATCATTAAGATGATCAATGTTTCCATCATTAATTATTAATAATAACATAGAGTTAAAGGTAAATTGAGCAAATTGGCTATTTCTAGGAATTTATTTAAGTGTGTATCAAACTGGTAGCCCTTCGCATTAATCAGTACCCAAGAAGTAGCTCTTGTTTTCAAAATGGTTGGTGACCCCATGTCTAGGGTGTACCCCGCCTTCCGCCCGAATGCAGCTGAGATAGGCTCCAGCATCCCCCGCCACCCCGAAAAGTACAAGCGGTAGAAATGGATGGAAGGATACTTCTCTTACAATGGGGGGTGTGGGGAGCAATGGGCAAGAGAATAATTTTTGGTGATTAAACCCCCAATTCCAACCTTTGATGCGGAGTGCCAAGCAGGGAAGTAATGGGTCCCATTTTTAATAGTCTTTATAGTCTAGTAGGCCGGGGTTTGAACTCACAACCTACCGATCTCAAGGCGGACACTCTAACCACTAGGCCACTGAGTAGGTTAATTTCAGGTTGATTGTTGTAAAATGTTCTTTGTCACATTGTTTACTTTTGTGTCCAATAAAGATTTCATTAAGTTAAATAACTATTCACTACAATAGGGCCCCACAGCACACTGGATTCCAGTTATTTGAAATCCCACAACACTGGATATTGTTCAGATAAGTTACATTTAAGAACTTGCACACAAAGCAACACTGGAGGTGACTAAGACGTGCGCATTTTCCGCGCATGCGTACTTAATCGCGTTGCACCGACCAATGGATGGGGGAGAAGAGGGTCTTAAACGACCATTGTGTGTGTGTGTGGACAAGGATAAGGTTAGGTGGGATATAGCCTGAATAACCTTAACCGACTTAGTGTAGAAGGGGCCTCAGAAGCTGGACATAAAGTACCTTTACGACTCGGATATGCATGCTAACATGCTGAACATTATTTTCAAAAATGACCGTAGAGAAACCACATTTTGAGCTACAAGAACACCTGCAAGGCAGCACGGTGGTAGAGGGGTTAGTGCGTCCGCCTCACAATACGAAGGTCCTGAATAGTCCTGGGATCTTCCGGTGTGGAGTTTGCATGTTCTTCCCGTGACTGCGTGGGTTCCCTCCGGGTACTCCGACTTCCTCCCACCTCCAAAGACATGCACCTGGGGATAGGTTGATTGGCAACACTAAATTGGCCCTAGTGTGTGAATGTGAGTGTGAATGTTGTCTGTCTATCTGTGTTGGCCCTGCGATGAGGTGGCGACTTGTCCAGGGTGTAGCCCGCCTTCCGCCCGATTGTAACTGAGATAGGCACCAGCATCCACCGCGACCCCAAAGGGAATTAGCGGTAACAAAATGGATGGATGGATGGAAGAACGCCTGCAAGGAAGAGCACAAATCTGCGACAACACAGATTTCATAGAAACACAAGTGAAGATCCTAACAGATTCTGTCTTCGGCGATATATGAGATTTTCCTGCAAGAAAACGTAAAAGAACATGCAGTGCAAATTTACAGCCTCCATTCCAAGGAGACAGTTTTTTCACCAACATTGGACTTGGAGTGAAAAATGATCAACCTGTCAAAACCCAGCAAACCATAGCATCAAGATGGAATAGATGCAATGTGTGTGGTGCAGGACACACACTTGCTAGGTGTGCACACTGATATCAATGTTTTGGTGCCGGTACCACAATGTATTTCTATACTTTTCGATACTTTTCATGAAACAGTTTCCTTTTCTTCCTTCATTTTAACAAAAAAAAAAAAAAATTACATTACATCAATCAATCAATGTTTATTCATATAGCCCTAAATCACAAGTGTCTCAAAGGGCTGCACAAACCACAACGACATCCTCGGTACAGAGCCCACATAAGGGCAAGGAAAAACTCATCCCAGTGGGACGTCGGTGACAGTGACTATGAGAAACCTTGGAGAGGACCGCATATGTGGGCAACCGCCCCCCACAGGGGAAACCGAAAGCAATGGATGTCGAGCGGGTCTAACATGATATTACATCATCACTGCCTTATGACTCAAAAATATAACATGATGAGTTTTGATAATTTTATCAATTTCTCATTTTTAAAAGCTGTTTTTAGGTGTTTAAATGCCGTAGTCCCCAACCATCGATTGGTACCGGGCCGCAGAATAATTTTGTATTCATTTTTATTTAAAAAAAATGATAATAAATATATATAGGCTTCACGGTGGCAGAGGGGTTAGTGCGTCTGCCTCACATTACGAAGCTCCTGCAGTTCTGGGTTCAAATCCAGGCTCGGGATCTTTCTGTGTGGAGTTTGCATGTTCTCCGGGTACTCCGGCTTCCTCCCACTTCCAAAGACATGCACCTGGGGATAGGTTGATTGGCAACACTAAAATGGTCCCTAGTGTGTGAATGTGAGTGTGAATGTTGTCTGTCTATCTGTGTCGGCCCTGCGATGAGATGGCGACTTGTCCAGGGTGTACCCCGCCTTCCGCCCGATTGTAGCTGAGATAGGCGCCGGCGCCCCCCGCGACCCCAAAAGGGAATAAGCAGTAGAAAATGGATGGATGGATAAATATATATATATATATATATATATATTTATTTATTTTTTTTCAATTAAATCAACATAAAAAACACAATAAACACTTACAATTAGTGCACCAACCACAAAAACCTCCCTTTTTCATGACAAAGAAAAAAAAAGAAAAAAGAAAAGGTTTGGCGACAAATGAAAACATCTTCTACACCTTTAATCATCTCCATCTTTCATCCCCGATACAAATACTCCTTTTGTTCCTGGCTTTTTTGTCATGAATAAGTTGAGAACCGTAACGAGGCCTTTCAGATGTACTAAAGTCTGACATGTTTAGTAACTTTACCAGTGGCAGTAGCTAAACGAAGATGGCGGTGCGTAACTGGCAACCTGGATGTGACACACTCACAGAGTTTATGATTGGTCAAATAGTTGAGGGCAGGACATCTAACTGAAAACAATAACAGTATTTTGGGGCTGTAAATCTAATTTTGAAATGAACATATCCTGGCTGAATTACTGTTCGGGTATTCGAAAAGATCATGATTTATTAATGCCCTTTGACATATCAGGGTCATTTACTGATGACTTGACATGAAATGACTACATATGGCTCTTTTAAAGTAAATACAAATATTTACACAACTTGTAAAACATTGATAAAACATTATTTTTTTAAATTAATTTCTAAATGTACTTAAATTGTATTTCTGTAGGTTGTCTCTTTTACGCACACACTGAAGTTACATTCAAACCAGTGTAGGTGGCACTGAGAGTAGGTGGGTGAAGTGTCTTGCCCAAGGACACAACGGCAGCGAATCGGATGGCGGAAGCGGGGATTGAACCTGGAACCCTCAAGTTGCTGGCACGGCCGCCCTACCAACTGAACTATGCCGCCCCAAAAGGTGTCAGACCACTCTGGGTCAGTCTCAATCAGACATTAAACTTTTCGCCGCAAAACTGAAACAGTGGCTTAAAAAATCAGAAGTGTGAGCACTAGAATTAGATGGCGTACGGACAAATGGGGCCAATTATTTTGAATCTACTTTTCCTAATCCCTTCGTTTGTGTTTTACACAACTTTTGTTAACTTTTGTTAACTTGTCAACTTTTGTTTAAAGGGGAACATTATCACCAGACCTATGTAAGCGTCAATATATACCTTGATGTTGCAGAAAAAAGACCATATATTTTTTTAACCGATTTCCGAACTCTAAATGGGTGAATTTTGCCAAATTAAACGCCTTTCTATTTATCGCTCTCGGAGCGATGACGTCAAAACGTGACGTCACCTAGGTAATAAATTCGCCATTTTCTCAAACACATTACAAACACCGGCTCTCAGCTCTGTTATTTTCCGTTTTTTCGACTATTTTCAGGAACCTTGGACAGATCATGCCTCGTCGGTGTGTTGTCAGAGGGTGTAACAACACTAACAGGGAGGGATTCAAGTTGCACCACTGGCCCAAAGATGCAAAAGTGGCAAGAAATTGGACGAAATTTGTTCAAAATACGAGGGTGTGGGGAAAGCCGACGAAATGGTCAGTCGTTTGTTTTCCGCACACTTTACCAACGAAAGCTATGCTACTACAGAGATGACAAGATTGAGTGGATATCCTGCGACACTCAAAGCAGATGCATTTCCAGCGATAAAGTCAAAGAAATCTGCCGCGAGTCCTCCGTTGAATGTGCCGTAGTATCTGCACATTTTACCGGTGGTGCTAAGGCAGACATGGCACAGAGATGTATGGATAACCTGCAGATGTATTTTCAAAAATAAAGTCAACGAAATCACAAAAGTGAGTTTTGTTGATGTTATTGACTTATGTGTTAATCAGACATATTTGGTCGCGGCATGACTGCCAGCTAATCGATGCTAACATGCTATTTAGGCTAGCTGTATGTACATTTGAAACTATATTTTCATACAGTGTTTCCCTCCACCCACATTTAATGCCAAACAAACACTTACCCATCGACGGATTTAAGTTGATCCAGTGTCACAAGATGCGAAACTTCCGATTGTTGGTCCGCACATTTTACCGGCGATGCTAAGGCAGACATGGCCGAATAGCGTCAATAGCTATTCGCTCAATAGCTTCAGTTTCTTCTTCAATTTCATTTTCGCTATCTGCCTCCATAGTCCAACCATCCGATTCAATATGGGTAATCTGTTGAATCGCTTAAGCCGCTGAAATCCAAGTTTAAATCCGAGCTAATGTCGCTATATCTTGCTGTGCTATCCGTATTGGCATCACTGGATGACGTCACAGGAAAATGGACGGTGGCTTCACAGATAGCGAAAATAGGCACTTTTTTTAGGGATATTCCGGGATGGGTAAAATTTTGAAAAAAACTTCGAAAAATAAAATAAGCCACTGGGAACTGATTTTTATTGGTTTTAACCCTTCTGAAATTGTGATAATGTTTCCCTTTAAAAGCCTAACCAGTTACCAAGGGTTGCAACTTAGCTTGTGGCTAGAAGTCCTATGTACTTTGACATCGGTTACCTGTGGGTAGCAATGGTTCATTGTCCTGTCCCTGTCAAATAAAAACATACAAAAAAAATACATTAAATCGATTGTAATTGCACTCAAGGAACAATTTCATAAAATACAAATGAAAAGGCATTAAGCAGTTACAGTCTTTTTGAACACGATGCCACAAGCTTGGCACAACTACACTATATTGCCAAAAGTAATTGGCCACCTGCCTTGAATCACATATGAACTTGAAGTGCCATCCCATTCCTAACCCATAGGCTTCAATATGATGTCGGTCCACCTTTTGCAACTATTGCAGCTTCAACTCTTTTGGGAAGGCTGTCCACAAGGTTGCAGAGTTTGTTTATAGGAATTTTCCACCATTCTGCCAAAAGCGCATTGGTGAGGTCACACACTGATGTTGCTCAGTCTACGTTCTAATTCATCCCAAACATGAATCCGTCCCTGATCGTGTTGTTACACCCTCCGAAAACACACCGACGAGGCATGATGTCTTTAAGGTACGGAAAACAGTCGAAAAAACGGAAAATAACAGAACTGATTTTCACTTGATGTTTGTAATCTGTTTGAGAAAATGGCGGTTGACTACCTAGGTGACGTCACAACGCTCCGAGAGCAAATAATAGAAAGGCGTTTAATCCGCCAAAGTTCATCCATTTAGAGTTCGGAAATCGGTTAAAAAAACATATGGTCTTTTTTTCTGCAACATCAAGGTATATATTGACGCTTATATAGGTCTGGTGATAATGTTCCCCTTTAACCACTGATCCAGTTGTCTACCTTTATTGACACGTGGATTGTTTTTACCTAACTACGCCCCATGACATGTTACGTTCCACTTACCGTGCATGTGTGTGTCGCCCGTGTAGGAGCTTGAGGCAAAGGGCCTTGGCACCATCACCACCGAAATTCTGGAGGGGCAGCAGTTCTTCTACGCCGAGGACTACCACCAGCAGTACCTGAAGAAGGTACCCAATGGTTACTGCGGCCTTAAAGGCACTGGAATTTCCTGTCCCTTTGGAGCCGGAAAAGATGATTAGTGGCGATTGTTTCATGGCTGATACTTCCAGCGCTATGTGTAAGTGATTCAAGTATAGCATAGAAACAGGGATGAATAATGATGAGTTAATGGGAGGTTTTGTAATTATAGATCTGCTTGGAATTAACTGCCACTGATCTTTTAGAGTTTAGTTTCAATGCAGGATTTCTTCAACTTACTCACCAAATCGCTTTCTTCATTCAACCGAAATAAAATTAGTGCTAAGTGCTTAATCCAAATGTAGAATTATGTAGAGCAGGGGTGTCCAAAGTGCGGCCCGGGGGTCATTTGGGGCCCTTCAGCTAATTGTTTAGTGGCCCGCCACACATTCTGGAAATGCTATTGCAAAAATAAAAATAAAAAACACTGAAAAAAGTAGAATGAGGTGAAATCTAACGGGGAAAAGCTGCAATGTTGACACAAAGCTGCCATGCAGGCTGTTTGTTTTTCTTTTTTCTTTCTTTATTTTGCTCTTATTGCCAATGCTAAAAAAAAAAAAAAAGTTAAAACATTTTTTTAATAATGAATTATTGACCTATTTAGGGCTCCAATTACTTCAAATATTTCACTTTATAATGTGTTATGTGGAAAAAATTATGTGCTTAATTGTATGGCTGCCATATAAAAACAGTGTTTTCTTTGACAAAAAAGCAAAAATACAACAAAATAATAGTTCAAACGTAAAACCAAAACAAAAGTTTTGTAAAAACCCGTCACATTTTTTCAAACATTATCTCCTCGGAGCGCGTTGGTCGTGTCGGCTTCAAACTCGCACAGGAGAGAGATTGAACCCTTCTAAATAAAAGATATCAAAAGAGTTTTGATAACTGCTCCGGTTTTGATTTTACGCGCCTTCAAATAACCCCTGCGCCAAGTTTCCTAAAATGTAATTTTTGCCTCGTTGAGCTGTAATTTGACCCCCTTAAAATGCTTCAAATTGCAAGTTAAAGCTCTAATACGCAAAACAAAAGCCATTGGAGCCATGGTACGGTGTGGCGCAGTGGAAGAGTGGCCGTGCGCAACCTGAGGGTCCCTGGTTCAATCCCCACCTAGTACCAACCTCGTCACCTCTGTTGTGTCCTGAGCAAGACACTTCACCCTTGCTCCTGATGGGTGCTGGTTAGCGCCTTGCATGGCAGCTCCCGCCATCAGTGTATGAATGTGTGTGTGAATGGGTAAATTTGGAAGTAGTGTCAAAGCGCTTTGAGTACCTTGAAGGTAGAAAAGCGCTATACAAGTACAACCCATTTATTTATCAACAACATCCAGAAAGGCCGAGCCGTAATTTGACGCCTTTAACATGCTTCAAAACTCACCAAATTTTACACACACATCAGGACTGGCGAAAATTGCCATCTAATAAAAAACAAACCTCAAAATATTAAATTGCGATCTAGCGCCCCCTAGGAAAAACACAGACAAAACTGCTTGTAACTTCTGTTAGGAATGTCGTACAGACATGAAACAAATACCTCTATGTAGGTCTGACTTAGGACAGGGCTTGGGTCGCGGGGGCAGCAGCCAAAGCGGGCCCGACCAATGCTGCTTGCAGCTTTAATTTTTTTACTGTGTTTACTCAGAAATAATAATACATTTAAATCAACGGTGTCCTGTATTATTGATATTTTTAGGGCTCCAATTACTTCAGATCAAACATTGCTTTCTGAATGTTTTGGGCAATGGGGGAAATACTGCATATTTCAGTTTTACTATAGAAAAAACAAAGTTGTCTTTGACTGAAAAGGCATAAAACCTTCTTTTTTTAAACTTTATATCAACCTGAAGCTGATAAGTGCTCAATCTAAATGAAGAATCATGTTGATACAGAGATTTACTGTAAGCGTTACATAAAAAATGAAAATAATAATTTGACTTATTTTTAACATGTTAATGACGGAGACACTATATGGTCCCTGGGAGTCCTAAAGGTAAAAAAAAAGAAAAATCCATATTTTTTGATATGGTTTGAAAATGAAAAATATCAAAACGGCCCCCGCATGGTTTAATTTTTCCGTATGTGGCCCTCAGTGGAAAAAGTTTGGACACCCCTGATGTAGAGATTTGAAACTACACGTGCAGTAACGTGTTCTGCCACAGGGTGGCGACATTTGTTGTGGACAAAAAAAAGGGGAGATGATTCTTGCATTTGAGTTGCAATAATTCATACAAAAATTACATTTTTGATTGAAGATAGTGTTGATGGTACTAATGTTTTTAAGAAAAAACCTCATTGATTGTAAAAAAAATATATACATCACTCTCAAGCATAAAGCTGTAGGCCTTCACAATTGTACAAGCTGACCTAGACAATTGTCTGATGGAGGCTCAACTAACTTTTATCATTTGAATAAATCTCACTTTGGAAACGATCGATTCTCTTATGTGCGCATGCGTTTGGTGAATTCAGGTCAATCCCGCCGTCTTCCTCTAGATTACTCATTGCCTGAGTTCGGAGTAACAAGTGTGTGTGAGTCACCGCGGTCCAAACGTTCACACCGAGCTCTGGCACTGAATGGTGGAACGTGTTGGGTGACACACTTCGGGTAAACTTTAATAACGTAAAACACCTCAGTGAGATATGAACACGTACATCGCATTACCCGGCAGCCCTTTTCAAAATGAAAAATCACACACAGATCATATCTACAGAATACGCTTTTTGGTGCACCGCATTTTGTTTCACCCCCGCTCTCATATTTCCCCCTTCTTCCCCTACTATGTGTGTGTGCGTGTGCGTGCGTGTGTGTCACATCCTGACACCTGTGTGTAGGTGTGGACCAGAGCACAGGTGCAGGTGCAACCTCTCAGGGCCTATTTTCGTATTGGGACAGATATTTTTGCATGTGTCTGCTTGCAGCAGAGTGTGTGTGTGTTTTGTGTGTCTGGGTGTGTGTGTGTGTGTGGCTTGCTTGATGGAACCGCACTGAGTAGTGTGTGTGGTCGGAACAGCTAGCTGCTCCCCAGCACCTGCCTTTAATTTAATTTGGCACACAGTCTTGTTTTTGGTGCCATAGCTAATGAACCCTTATTACTAGGGTGTCACTCTTTAGACCTCTGCCAAGGCCAAACAATATTGGCAGACAGAGGTGCACGGCTCCCTCCTTGCTTAGCGACCCGGTGAGCAATGGACGTAAAAGAAAAAAAAAGTGAGCTGATAATAGACAGGAAGGCTAAATGTGTCGAAAATAAAGGATGTTGTTAAAGGGGAACATTATCACAATTTCTGAAGGGTTAAAACCAATAAAAATCAGTTCCCAGTGGCTTATTTTATTTTTCAAAGTTTTTCTCAAAATTTTACCCATCACGCGATATCCCGAAAAACAGCTTCAAAGTACCTGATTTACACAATTCACCAGTCTATTTTCCTGTGACGTCACTGCGTGAAGCCACACAGACACAAACATGGCGGATAGTAAAGAAAGGTGTAGCATAGTAGCTCGGATTTCAGCGCCGTAAGCGATTCAACAGATTACGCATGTATTGAAACGGATGGTTGGAGTCTGGAGGCAGGTACCAAATACGAAATTGAAGAAGAAACAGAAGCTTTTGAGCCATATCACGACAGACAGCGGCACGAGAGGAAGCGCGGACAAATTCGGCGATCGCCTTCTAACCAACGATTGGTATGTGTTTGTTTGGCATTAAATGTGGGTGGAGGGAAAGGCTAGATGCAAATATAGCTACAAATGAGGCATAATGATGCAATATGTACATACAGCTAGCCTAAATAGCATGTTAGCATCGATTAGCTTGCATTCATGCCGTGACCAAATATGTCTGATTAGCACATAAGTCAGGGGTCGGGAACCTTTTTAGCTGAGAGAGCCATACAAGCCAAATATTTTAAAAAGTATTTCCGTGAGAGCCATATAATATTTTTTTTAAGACTGAATACAACTATTATTTTATCTTATTTCAATTATTGTGCATAAATATTGGGAAATACATATCATAGCAACATAATGCCTTTATTTCACAGAAAGGAGCAATTCGTATAATTTTTAAAGTAGGATATAGAGACCACACAAAACCACTCTTAATTAGGTCAGGATTACTAAAACTAAAAGACATTGTAGAGTTGAATACTCTATTAATGATGTTCAAAGCGAGAAATAAAATTATTCCGAAGGACATACAAAAGTTAAGTGTTTACATCTGAAGATGAGAACCACAGAAGGCCGTATGACTTTAAACATCCAAGAGTGCGAACAAATTTGAAACAAATGTGCTTGCCTGTTGTTGGTGTGAAAGCATGGAATTCTCTTAACTAAGACTTAGAAAGCTGTAAGAATATCTTTGTTTTTAAAAAAGAGTTATAAATAGAGAAAACCGGAATTATATCAAACTGAATTTTGATTTAGATTGGACGTGTGATTGTGAAAATGCTTAAAGGAAAATTGAAAAGTATGTTGGAGTCCGGGTGTTGTTGGAGGGAACAGTTATAAAGTCATCGAAAATAATTTGTGTTAAAAAGGGGGCAGATAAATATAAGAATATTATTCTTCCATCTGCTCCTTTCTGATCATGGAAATGTATAAGAAACAAAAAAAACAATGAAAGTGTCAATTGTACGTGGCTTTTATAGATGCATTTTCATGAAAGGAATACAAATAAATGATGATGCATGCATTTTTAAGTAAGTCCAACATTTTTAGAGTATAATAAGTCTCTTATTCTTTTTAATAACATTGTTATTCTGAAGCTAACCAACAATAAATGAAATACTTCTTACCATTAATGCGACTTCTTGAACAGGTGCGGTAGAAACCGGATAGATGGATTAAAATGCATGAGAATCTTTTATATTTTGAACATTATTTTTGACACTGTGATTACCGGCAGAATTATTCATTACTTACCGTGTTTAGCAATGTCAGCTAAGATTTATCTGAGAGCCAGGTGCAGTCATCAAAAGAGCCACATCTGGCTCTAGAGCCATAGGTTCCCTACCCCTGACATAAGTCAATAACATCAACAAAACTCACCTTTGTGATTTTGTTGACTTTATCGGTGGAAATGCATCTGCTTTGAGTGTCGCAGGAAATCCACACATTCTTGCCATCTCTGTGCCATCTCTGTCGTAGCATAGCTGTCGTCGGTACAGTGTGCGGAACAAACGAGGGACTTTCACATCTTTTGACCACTGGTGCAACTTGAATCCGTCCCTGATCGTGTTGTTACACCCTCCGACAACACACCGACGAGGCATGATGTCTCCAAGGTACGGAAAACTGTCCAAAAAACGGAAAATAACAGAGCTGATTTGTCTTGGGGTGTGTAATGTGTTTGAGAAAATGGCAGGTCACTTAACGACGTGACGTCACGGGTAAAAAAGGTCATTGCTCCGACAGCGAACAATTGAAAGGCGTTTAAATCGCCAAATTCACCCTTTTAGAGTTCGGAAATTGGTTAAAAAAACATGTGGTCTTTTTTCTGCAACATCAAGGTATATATTGATGCTTACATAGGTCTGGTGATAATGTTCCCCTTTAAATACTGATCTACTCCAGTAATGCCGTGTATAGATTTTTATGCAACTTGACTTCAACCTTATGACATTCAGGGGTTTTAATGTAGAATTTTCCATTGTATCTGGAGTAGGGTTGTACGGTATACCGGTATTAGTATAGTACCGCGATACTAATGACTCATTTTCGGTACTATATCGCCTCTGAAAAGTACCGGTCCATACGCCGTCTGCAGTGTTTTAGCTACTTCTAAATCACTAATCCTCGCCTCCATGGCGATAAATAATGTGAGTTTCTTACAAGTATCATCCCTGCAGGACGAGGAATAGCTAAACATGCTTCACTACACACCGTAGCTCACCCGTGTCACAATGTAAACAAACACCATTGTGGATCTACACCTGACATCCACTGTAATGATATCAAGTACAGGCACGTATTTCGTCAATACTACTATGATTACGTCCACATCTTTCGTTTTATATTCATATTGTGTTTATAAACTCAGGAAATATGTCCCTGGACACATGAAGACATTGAAAATGACCAATGTAGGATCCTGTAACGACTTGGTATCGGATTGAAACACAAATATGTGGTATCATCCAAAACTAATGTTAAGTATCAAATAACAGAATAATAAGTGATTATTACATATTAGCAGAAGTGTAGATAATAGGTAGGTCTTTATTGTCATTGCACAAGTACAACGAAACTTTGTTTTCAGCACAAACCTGTTCAAGATTAGACAAACAAACAGTGTACAGGGTTACAGAACAAGAACGCTGAAGGGTCGCCATAAGGCGCCCCGTAAAAGATGGGAAAAAGGTAAACGCTGGGGAAGGATGAGTAAAAAAATACAATCCAGACTGGGCTCCTAAAGGGGCCCAGTTCGGAGTGAGAAAAAAACCTCCATAGCAAAGCACATATACATATTACAACACACATCTCGAGATATCTAGCAACAGAGGGAAGGTAGTTCAAGGTCATGGTGGTAGGTCGCAGCTCTCAGGCGCTGACCATCCATTCATCAGCCCTACGGGATTGCGTCAACGGCGTTGGATTGGGGGACAGGAGGGTGTATGTGTGGCGTATATTTTTTTGTGGATGTGTGTGTGTGTGTGTGTGTGTGTGTGTGTGTGTGCGTGTGTGTGTGTGTGTGTGTGTGTGTGTGTGTGTGTGTGTGTGTGTGTGTGTGTGTGTGTGTGTGTGTGTGTGTGTGTGTGTGTGTGTGTGTATAAGCCCATAGTGTGTCTCTGCTCCGTGGCCTTGATGTATTTGCCGTCGCTAGTCCAAAGTTCACAACAACAGGTGTGTCCATGAGAGACAAAAAAGGGAGTTTGTTGTGTCTTCGCTTGCAGTGATTTGTATGCGAGTGAAAATAAAATTTGCTTTTCACTTTAAAATTGTCTATGAGTGGTCCTCAAAAACTGCTGGGTAAACAGTCTTCTACGTGGCTTGATTTGTCCCCTGTCTTCTCCCTTGTGCCCTCGGTGTTTTCCTTCCATTGCCTGGGATCTCAACTGCCTCCCTCGATCCCCAACCCCCGCCTGGACAAGGACCTTGTCGTTTCTTTCTGTGCCCCACGGACCTCACTTGGATCACGGACCCCTTTTTGCCTAGCCCCCTTTAGATTTGTCTGCTTCCGCATCAAACATCACGGTAATTACAGTTAATTACACACACACATAGTGTAACACCACACACTCTTGGATATTGGTCACACACTCCATTCTTTAGTTTAAGTATAGTTAGTTAGTATTGTTTATCATTATTATACAGTATGTACATTGACGATATATATAATAAATCATTGAACATTACTGCCCCCCTGGTGTCTGAGCCGTCAACTCCAATATCTGCATAAATACTATATCCATCCATCCATCCATTTTCTACCGCTTATTCCCTTTCGGGGTCGCGGGGGGCGCTGGCGCCTATCTCAGCTACAATCGGGCGGAAGGCGGGGTACACCCTGGACAAGTCGCCACCTCATCGCAGGGCCAACACAGATAGACAGACAACATTCACCCTCACATTCACACACTAGGGCCAATTTAGTGTTGCCAATCTATATCACTTTTGAATATCATGCAATTGTTTTCAGCAGCCCCCCAGATTGTGTGTGTCACTGTTCATAGGCCACCAAAGAAATCTGCTTATTTTATGAAGGATTTTTTTCAGCGGGAGACCTCAGTGCGAATTATGATGAAGCGCTATCTAACTTCTGAAGTGGCTGCAAATGTTATTAGAGTTTTTAATAACTGTCCTCCAATAGTTTGACCTGCACCCTGGGATTGTATTGTTGACGATCTTAATGAACACCTCAAATCCGGCCTTGACGTTGTTGTGCCTCTAAAACCACAAAAAAGATCATTTTAGACTTAGACTTAGACAAACTTGATTGATACAGAGTAGCTCAGTTTCAAAGGATGGAAAAAATAATGCAGGTATTAAGTACAATAAAATTGTACCATAGTAGCCATATAACATATATGTAACATTTACATATTATATGTATAATTTATAATATATACTGATATCATATATTATTATATTATATTATATTTGTATATAATATATACAATATGTAATATTGTATATATACATATATATATATTTGTATGTTTTATTTATTTGTATTTAAAAATATATATATATATACATATATATATATATTTTTTTTCTTTTTTTTTTTTTAAACCAATTCCTTCATAGAAAAATGATGAGGAAATCAAAATACTAAAAATAAATTGCAGGATAGCAGAGAGGAAACAGAGGAAGAATAAACTAATAATGACTAACTACCAGATACGTATATACAACACGAAGGTTAAGAATACGAGAAACACCTTTCTCTCCACTGTAATTGATTGCAAACAATAAGAATAACCCCAGAGTCCTTTTTGCAACAATCAACTTTTTGTTTAACCCTGATTTTAATAATATACGTCGCGTACCTGCAGACTGTCTTTGCGAGCCGTTTGCAAAACACTTCAGAGAAAAAATTAACACGATCGGATGTGACATTTTATCTTCCCACACTGCTGTTAATCCATTGGTGTCAAACTCAAGGCCCGGCGGCCAAACCTGGCCCGTTACTTCATTTATCTGAACCTCAAACACCTGGAAATGATATGTGTCAATAAAGTACTTAATACTTTCTCACTGAATGTAATTGGGTTTTTTTTAATGTTTAGAAAAAACATGTATATACTGCTTGACATTACATACATTTTAAACTTTAATAGTATCCTATGTTGCCACAAATATTACCGTATATTATCATACTTTTTAAACATCTTTTTGTCTAAATAAAAAGACTTAACTTTACAGCAAACTACCCATAAAATTAATAAAAAAGACAATAAATTGTACGTTGTTCTTTACAGCATATTAATGTAAATTGAAAAAAACTACCATTGTTTTTTGCAATAAAATTTTGTTGACTGAGCTCACAGTTTTTGACTGAAAAATTTTCGGTTGTTGTTTTTAAACGGTGTATGACTGAAAAATGGAAAGACTGTACATTTGTTTTAACGGTAGAAAAATTGGCTGGTAAGTTGCTAGAATAAAAAAAGAATGTGTACTCTTTTTTTTTCCATTAACAGTATGATGTTGTAAAAACCAACAAAAACAAAAATTATGACAGTAAGCTGCCAGCTTTTTATGTAAAAACGCCCCCAAAAAACAATGGTACTGTTTTTCCATTTACCGTAAAAATGTTGTAAAAAAAATCCACTATATTTTAGAGTAAAATGTTGTAAATGTAAGGTTTTTACTGTAAAATTGACAGTTTACTTAAAAGGATTTATGTAATTAATAAGTAAAACCAAAGGCAATTTCATACGTTATTTACTGTTAGAACTGGCCCTCTGATGGCAGCTACAACTGCAATGTGGCCCTCAATGAAAACGAGTTTGACATCCCTGTGTTTATCCATTTCAGTGTCTGTTTTTACCTGAAGAAATGCTGGAAAGTTTTTCCTGGTCATTGCCGAAACGTTTTACAGGATTTTTTTATACTACGAAACCCACCACATGTCTTTTACATTCAATTCCGACCACATTTTTTTAGAATATTTTACAGTTCTGTGGGAGAGGAGATTTTAACATCTTAAATTGATCGCTTCAAACGGGGGTCTTTTCTGCTGCATTTAAAAAAACCGTGGTGAGGCCCCTGCTAGAGAAGAACAATTTGGATGCGGACAATTTAAATGATTTCAAACCTGTATAATTTTCAAGTAAAATTTTAGAAACAACAACTACCGTATTTTTTTAGACTTGAGTCGTCTCCTTTTCTCAAAAATCGACAGTGAGCCTTATAACCCGGTGCGCCTAATGTATGGCGTAATTCTGGTTGAGCATACCCAACTCAAAGCAATTTTATTTGATACATGGTGTAATGATAAGTGTGACCAGTAGATGGCAGTCATACATAAGAGATATATGTCGACTGCAATATGATGGCAGTAAACAACACCAAAAAATATAGAACATTACACACGGCACTCAAAAATCTGTCAAATTGTTTCTAGTACCACTTTGGTAAGCTATGAAACCGCACTGCTTGATGTATTGTCGGCGCATTAAACATACAAGTATTATTATGTTGGGTCTATAAGGACCGCGAAATGGCACCTATTAGCAGACATATTATCTGGCATTTTGTTTTACAATATTATGCAAAACCAACTTTTTTTACCTTCTGGTACCTGCTGATGTGTACTTGGGATCTGCATAAGTCCTGAAAATGTGCGTGCATCCGCAATTGTAGTCCGTAGTCATAAGCTTCTTTATTTTTTCCTCTACCTTCGTATGTGGCATTCATCTTCCGCTGTTGCAATTTCTAATCAAAAGTACCATAAAGTTCTTACTTATATCTGTCAGTAGACTAACTATCAAAGTGCTAAAAACTGTAGTGGGTTTACACAATTCACCCACGGAACTTTAATAATTAGAGGGTTCCGGTTGGACGGTTTTTCACGGGACACATTAATGTTGCATGTTTTGATGTTGCATTATTGAGCCACGGATGAGGATATGCTGCTCCGTTATTGATGTAAGTAAAGTCTGAATGTCATTCAAACCGTTAGCGCCATCTTTTGACACTTCTTCCACTCCCGTCCTTGCACGCTACACCGCTACAACAAAGATGGCGGGGAGAAGACGCTGCCGAAGGTGAGCCACGTAGAATAAGACCGCCCACAAAACAGTGCATCCTGAAGAGACCCTCAGAAAGCGGCTTGAAGATGATCTGTAAAATATCATCTATGCAACATTTTGACCAAAGAACCACCATTTCATGTTATGTAGACCACAAGGAAGTGTTTTATATTCGGAAAAAAAAAATCATAATATGACTCCTTTAATGCGCATTATAATCCGGTGCGCCTTTTGTATGAAAAAAAGACCTGAATAGACCCGCTCACCGGCTGTCTACCTTTTAATCTGGTGTGCCCTATGGTCCGAAAAATACGGTAATTGATTTTTCAAATACATTTTCAGTCTGGTTTTAGGGTGAACCACAGAACAGTGACCCTTTTAAAGATCGTGAACGATCTCAGGTTGAGTGCTGACTCGCGGTCCATTCTGGGTCCCGACGAGTGGTCCATCCTGGGTCTCGACTCTGGACAGCCAGTACTTCATCCATGGTCATCGGACCGAACCCCCTCCACAAGGGAGGGGGGGACATAGGAGAAAAAAGAAAAGAAGCAGCAGATCAACTGGTCTAAAAAGGGAGTCTATTTAAAGGCTAGAGTATACAAATGAGTTTTAAGGTGAGACTTAAATGCTTCTACTGAGGTAGCATCTCGAACTGTTACCGGGAGGACATTCCAGAGTACTGGAGCCCGAACGGAAAACGCTCTATAGCACGCAGACTTTTTTTGGGCTCTAGGAATCACTAATAAGCCGGAGTCTTATTAGTGTTAGTCTTGGTTCCACTGGATCTTAGTGCTGCCTTTGATACAGTCTGTTAAATAAACTGAAACACTTGGCGGGCCTCTCTGGTACTGTTCACAAATGATTCACTTCCTATCACTCAGACAGGAAATAATTGGCAAGTATGGATGGATGCATGTTTCACAAAGACCCATTAAATCACATGTGGTGTGCCTCAAGGATCAATTTTAGGTCCTATTCTTTTTAATTTTTACATGATTCCACTTGGCAGTGTCATCAGGAGACATGGAATTAATCTCCACAGCTATGCTGAAGACACAAAGTTGTATATTTTCATGTCTCCTGATGACACAAGACCAAT
Organism: Nerophis ophidion; assembly: GCF_033978795.1. Classification (NCBI taxonomy): domain Eukaryota; kingdom Metazoa; phylum Chordata; class Actinopteri; order Syngnathiformes; family Syngnathidae; genus Nerophis; species Nerophis ophidion. Next base: position 72,337,567 of record NC_084613.1, read on the forward strand.
TGATACTCGTTTAAATTGCATTATCGATATTAAGTCCTGGATGACAGATAACATTTTACAGCTTACCCAGGACAAGACTGAAGTTTTAGTCATTGTCCTTGAGGCCCCGAGAGAGAAACACATATAAAAACTACAAACATTTTTCTTTAACTCCATCCATACTTGCCAACCTCAAGACCTCCGATTTCGGGGGGTAGGGGTTGTGAGGTGGAGGGGGCGTGGTCGGGGGTGGGCGGAGGCGTGTTTGGGGTGGGGGGCATGGTTAAGAGGGGAGGAGTATATTTACATCTACAATTGACTTTCAGTGAATTCTAGATATATATGTTTATTTTATTGTATATATAAATAAAATAAATAGGTACATTTCAGACTGCACCTATCAAATACACAGTAATAATAAAAACACAGTTGTTCTATTAACTGTACTGTGCTTGCTGGTTACTAAAAAAAAAACTTACCTTTCACTATTAGAGTAACCTTTGTTCTGCCATTTTTTTCTTCATTTTGCTCGGTGTAATATATTGGGTTGGAGTCGATAACCAGGCGAGGTGATGAAGTTATGTCTCTTTACTGTGGGCTTCAGAACAGACTCCCTCACTTGCCGTCAGGTGCAAAACACCACGTGAATCGTTGGCCAATCAAAAGGCAACCCCATAACGCTATAGCCAACATACACCAGGAGATAGCAACAGACAACATAGAATCACTCTATTACAGACGGCCAGGGGCGGCGAAAAGGGGGGGTAAAGGAGACGGATTCTAGGGGCCCATGATGGAGGGGGGCCCAGAGAGGCCCCTAATGATGATGAAATTATATGTTGGGGGCCCTGTACAGATTCTTTTCATGGGGCCCAAAATCCCTAGCGGCGCCCCTGCAGACGGCGTCACCATGGCTGTAACATCCTCGTTCTTCTGCTTCGTCTCCTTGTGTGTGCAGTTTTTTATTCAAATCCGTAGATGTTGTAACATGATTGGGCAGGCAAGCTGTTTATATAGTGGGAAAGCGGACGTGAAAACAGTCTGTCCCCACTCAGGTCCGCAAGGAGCTGGAGGGGGCGTGGCCTCCAGCTCCGGCTGAATTTCGGGAAATTTTCGGGAGAAAATTTCTTCCGGGAGGTTTTCGGGAGAGGCGCTGAATTTCGGGAGTCTCCCGGAAAATCTGGCAAGTATGACTCCATCACTCCAAGTTTTTACTCTGAACTTAGTTTTATACCACATTAAAAATATAATAAAAATACGTTTTTATCATCATAAGAATATTGCCAGACTTCCATCTCAGGGCAACACGGTCATGCATGCGTTTATTACAAATTGTATAGATTATTGTTATTCCCTGCTTTCTGGTTTTCCCCAAAAAGTTATTGCACCTTTACACCTAGTCCAAATTCAGCGGCACATCTCCTGACGAAGACCAGAAGGCGGGCTCGCATTACACCAGTTTTGAAATCTCTGCATTGGCTCACTGTGTCTTTCAGGATCAATTTTAAAGTTCTTCTTATGGTTTATATGTTTTTTTTAATGGTATTGGGCCTTCTTCTCTTTCAGATTTGACCCCATGGTAGTTTATTTTATTATTTTACTCAATAAAACAACAGCACGAAGACTTGTGTGACTGTTGGTTAGCATATAACTGCAGCGTCAACCAATGGTGACGTCATAGAGGGGCGACAGGGCTGTGTGATAAACCCCCCGCTACCCTGAAGTGGACAAGCGGTGGAAAATGGATGGATGGATCAATACCACAACAAGAGTAAAAGACTGAGTCACTTTAGTCATTTCAATAGACTTTTCTTCCTTCATTTTTGACTTTATTATCATAGTTGTTTCATAGGATTATGAAAGATGGCGATTGTCATTAACCAGCAGGAGGCACGGTCACATTGACACCAACACATGCTCCCTTTGTGGCGGTAAGGAAGTGTTTTACATCACTTCCTGTCACAGTTTTGAGTGCGATGTTCCACTTATTGCTTGTTTTTTTTGTTTTTTGTCACTTGTGTGCAGTGGTGGTGTGTGTGTGGGGGGGGGGGGTGTCAAATCATGGTACTCTTTGATGCATGCATCCATGTGTGTGTGTGTGTGTGTGTTCTGGCAATGCTGATTTAATGGGGACATTGCTCTGTTTACACCAGGGGTGTCCAAAGTGTAATATTATTTAAATTTGGTCCTCATGAACAATATTAACTCCTTTTTCCCCAGGGTCCCCAGTAAGAATGATCAGCCCATGGATTCAGAGATTTAAAGACGTGTATGAGCTAACTGGGCAGTGGTCATTTTACCTCATTTTTGTTAAAGAGGAACATTATCACCAAACCGATGTAAGCGTCAATATATACCTTGGTGTTGCAGAAAAAAGACCATATGTTTTTTAACCGATTTTCGAACTCTATATGGGTGAATTTTGGTGAAATAAACGCCTTTCTATTATTTGCTCTCGGAGCGATGACGTCACAACGTGACATCACCTAGGTAGTCAACCGTCATTTTCTCAAACACATTATAAACATCGAGTCAAATCAGCTCTGTTATTTTCCGTTTTTTCTACTATTTTCCATACCTTGGAGACATCATGCCCCGTCGGTGTGTTGTCGGAGGGTGTAACAACACAATCAGGGACGGATTCAAGTTGATTTACGTAGAATGTGCATCGATTAGCACGGCATGCTAATCGATGCTGTGCTATCCGCCTGGATAGCATGTATATCAATCAATCAATCAATCAATCAATGTTTACTTATATAGCCCTAAATCATTAGTGTCTCAAAGGGCTGCACATACCACAACACAGACCACTACGATTAGCACGGCATGCTAATCGATGCTAACACGCTATTTATGCTAGCTGTATGTACATTTGTAGCTATATTTGAACCAGCCTTTCTCTCCACCCACATTTAATGCCAAACAAACACTTACCAATCGACAGATTTAAGTTGCTCCAGTGTCACAAGATACGAAAGTCCCGATCGGTTGGTCTGCACATTTTACCGGAGATGCTAAGGCAGACATGGCCGAATAGCGTCAATAGCTATTCGCTCAATAGCTTCAGTTTCTTCTTCAATTTCGTTTTCGCTATCTGCCTCCATACTCCAACCATCCGTTTCAACACATTCGTAATCTGTTGAATCGCTTTAGCCGCTGAAATCCGAGTCTGAATCCGAGCTAATGTCGCTATATCTTGCTGTGCTATACACCTGGATAGCATGTATATCAATCAATCAATCAATCAATGTTTACTTATATACCCCTAAATCACCAGTGTCTCAAAGGACTGCACAAACCACAACACAAACCACTACGACATCCTCTGTAGGCCCACATAAGGGCAAGGAAAACTCACACCCAGTGGGACGTCGGTGACAATGATGACTATGAGAACTTTGGAGAGGACGAAAGCAATGGATGTCGAGCGGGTCTAACATGATACTGTGAAAGCTCAATCCATAATGGATCCAACACAGCCGCGAGAGTCCAGTCCAAAGCGAATCCAACACAGCCGCGAGAGTCCAGTCTAAAGCGGATCCAACACAGGAGCGAGAGTCCCGTCCACAGCGGAGCCAGCAGGAAACCATCCCAAGCGGAGGCGGATCAGCAGCGCAGGGATGTCCCAAGCCGATACACAGGCAAGCGGTGCATCCTGGGTCCCGACTCTGGACAGCCAGTACGTCATCCATGGCCATCGGACCGGACCCCCTCCACAAGGGAGAGTGGGACATTGGGGAAAAAGAAAAGAAGCGGCAGATCAACTGGTCTAAAAAGGGAGTCTATTTAAAGGCTAAAGTATACAAATGAGTTTTAAGGTGAGACTTAAATGCTTCTACTGTGGTGGCATCTCAAACTGTTACCGGGAGGGCATTCCAGAGTACTGGAGCCCGAAATGAAAACGCTCTATAGCCCGCAGACTTTTTTTGGGCTTTGGGAATCACTAATAAGCCGGAGTCCTTTGAACGCAGATTTCTTGCCGGGACATATGGTACAATACAATCGGCAAGATAGCTAGACCGTGTACTATTTTATATCACTGGATGACGTCACAGGAAAACGGACGGTGGCTTCACAGATAGCAAAAATCAGAAACTTTAAAGCCCATTTTCGGGATATTCCACGATGGGTAAAATTTTGAAAAAAAACTTCAAAAAATAAAATAAGCCACTGGGAACTGATTTTTATTGGTTTGAACCCTTCTGAAATTGTGATAATGTTCCCCTTTAATGCCTCCACAACCTGTAGAAAGTGAAGATCGAAAACTTGGTGCCCCATTCCGAATGATAACCAGTGTGTGTGTGTGTGTGTGTGCGTGTGTGTGTGTGTGTGTGTGTGTGTGTGTGTGTGTGTGTGTGTGTGTGTGTGTGTGTGTGTGTGTGTGTGTGTGTGTGTGTTCAGACTGAGCCTATTGTGTGCAGATGGGCTTTTAATAGGCCAGCAGCTGGCTACAAACAGCATAGTGCTGCAGCCAGCTTTGCATGTCCTTCTCTCTGACCTACTCTCAATATCATCTTAAGAGCTGGAGGCCCCACCAACACTACATTCTATTATCGCCGTATTATTTTTGTGTAAAAACAGCATCCCATCCACTTTGTAAATACATTTGTAAAGAGAAAAAAAAATTAAAAAAATTAAAAAAACGCCTTCGAAGAGCAAGCGTCAAGCGGCGTGCGTCACAGGCCTGAACCCACTACATGTGCGTGTGCAGATGTATACGTACATCCCGCCCACCACCTCGCACCGCCTAATGCAAGGAAGGGCAGCGCCCACGCAAAAAAAAAAAAAAAGCGAAGCGCGGCAAAGAAGCACCTTGCAGAGACACGCGCCCACACACTGCTCACCGCGTCCTAGTTTGTGTGCAGCTTCTCATTTGTTTGACAAGCCTAATAGACCTTAACTTTAGCCGCGGCATGTGGAACACCTGCCTCTGCAACAACAATGATGACAATTATTTGTTGAAACTGTCTGTCACGAAGATATTCATTCTGTGGGCCCGTTTTTGTACAAGACCCAAAACAAGTGAAGTTGGCACGTTGTGTAAATCGTAAATAAAAACGGAATTCAATGATGCAAATCCTTTTCAACTAATATTCAATTGAATAGACTGCAAAGAAAAGATATTTAATGTTTGAATTGAGAAACTTCATTAACTTAGAATTTAATGGCAGCAACAAATTGCAAAAAAGTTGGCCCAGAGGCATTTTTACCACCGTATTACATGGCCTTTCCTTTTAACAACAATTAGTTAACATTTGGGAACAGAGGAGACCAATTTTTGAAGCTTTTCAGGTGGAATTATTTCCCATTCTTGCTTGATGCACAGCTTAAATTGTTCAACAGTCTCTGTTGTGGTATTTTAGGCTTCATAATGCACCACACGTTTTCAATCAGTCCAGTCTAGTACCCGCACTATTTTACTATGAATCCACGCTGTTGTAACACGTGCCTTGGCATTATATTGCTGAAATAAGCAGGGGCGTCCATGATAACGTTGCTTGGATGGCAACATATGTTGTTCCAAAACCTGTATGTACCTTTCAGCATTAATGGTGCCTTCACGGACGGCGTGGCGCAGTGGTAGAGTGGTCGTGCGCAACCCGAGGGTCCCTGGTTCAAATCCCACCTAGTACCAACTTCGTCACGTCCGTTGTGTCCTGAGCAAGACACTTCACCCTTGCTCCTGATGGGTGCTGGTTGGCGCCTTGCATGGCAGCTCCCTCCATCAGTGTGTGAATGTGTGTGTGAATGGGTAAATGTGGAAGTAGTGTTAAAGCGCTTTGAGTACCTTGAAGGTAGAAACGCGCTGTACAAGTACAACCCATTTATCATTTATCATTCACAATTGTGTAAGTTACCCATGCCTTGGGCACTAATACACCCCCATACCATCACAGATGCTGGCTTTTGAACTTTGCGCCTATAACAATCCGGATGGTTATTTTCTTCTTTGTTCAGGAGGATACAACGTCCACAGTTTCCAAAAACAATTTCAAATGTGGACTCGTCAGACCACAGAACACTTTTCCACTTTGCAACAGTCCATAGATGTGCTCGGGCAGCGTTTCTGGGTGTTGTTGATAAATGGCTTTCGCTTTGCATAGAGAGAATCATTTTTGGTGAGGAAAAAAAGTTGTCTAGCGACACCCATAATAACAATAATAATATTATTATGATTACAAAAATATTAATTTAGCACCTTGTTTATAGTTTCCTTAAGATGTAACTGTGCACATTTTGTGACTTTTCCCATAATTTGACAGTGAATAACGCATTATTTTTATGATGGTTAAAAACTCAGGTGGGGCTTCACGGTGACAGAGGGGTTAGTGCGTCTGCCTCACAATACGAAGGTCCTGCAGTCCTGGGTTCAAATCCAGGCTCGGGATCTTTCTGTGTGGAGTTTGCATGTTCTCCCCGTGAATGCGTGGGTTCCCTCCGGGTACTCCGGCTTCCTCCCACCTCCAAAGACATGCACCTGGGGATAGGTTGATTGGCAACACTAAATTGGCCCTAGTGTGTGAATGTGAGTGTGAATGTTGTCTGTCTATCTGTGTTGGCCCTGCGATGAGGTGGCGACTTGTCCAGGGTGTACCCCGCCTTCCGCCCGATTGTAGCTGAGATAGGCGCCTGCGCCCCGCCCGACCCCGAAAGGGAATAAGCGGTAGGAAATGGATGGATGGATGGAAAACTCAGGTTAGTTTCCATTGTTGAGCCTTGGCGGAGGTCTGCGCTCTACTATTTACTCTCATAGCGTGTGGGCTTTTTTTTTCCGCCAATGCCAGATGTGTTCGCATCCCCTCCCCTCTGCCTCTCTGGTTCCTGCATGGGCGCAGGGGCCTCTATCGGAGCGCCGGGGCTCCAGGAACCGTAGCACACAGCAATTCCTCTGTGTTGCCCAGAGAAGCGCAGCCTTGTCTGGGTCGCTGCATCTGCGGTCGGAGGGGTGAGCTGGGGGAAAGCGAGTAAAAACCAACCCCGGTGTGCGTTTGGCCTTACTTGTCGTGCATCCTGGACTGACCCCTGCAGCCTTTTTTTTGTGTGTGTGTGTGTGTGGTCAAAATCCTAAGACCTCCATTAAAAAGAAACTTTGCAAAGATGATTATAGTCATTATTATGTTTATTGTTGCGCTTGTACAGAACTGTACTGAGTAGTACTTTGGTAGATCCATGACGTGCAAAGAAAAAATGTTGGTAACACTTTAGTAAGGGGAACATATTCACCATTAAATAGTTGCTTATTAACATGCAAATTAGTAACATATTGGCTCTTAATTAGTCATTATTAAAGGCTTACTGAAACCCACAACTACCGACCACGCAGTCTGATAGTTTATATATCAATGATGAAATATTAACATTGCAACACATGCCAATACGGCCGGGTTAGTTTACTAAATTGCAATTTTAAATTTCCCGCGGAGTTTCTTGTTGAAAACGTCGCGGAATGATGATGTCACGGACTGTCGGGAAATATTAGCGCAGCACTATTTGCAGCTAAAAGTCGTTTCTTTTCATCGCGCAATTAAACAGTATTCTGGACATCTGTGTTGCTGAATCTTTTGCAATTTGTTCAATTAATAATGGAAAAGTCAAAGTAGAAAGATGGAGTTGGGAGGCTTTAGCCTTTAGCCACACAAACACACAGTGATTCCTTGTTTAAAATTCCCGGAGGTGAAGCTTTACTATGGATCAGAGCGGTCAAGCGAACATGGATCCCGACCACTTGTCAACCGGCAGGTTTCGGTGAGAAAATTGTGGTAAAAAGTCGCCTCTTACCGAAGATCTGTGGAGTTTGCGCAATCCTTCCCTCAGACACTGGCCTCAAGACACCCGTGGACAACGGTTTTGGCCAAAAGACTCATTCTCAGAGACTGGAAAACTCTATCTGCACCCAACTTCAGGAACTGGTTAAATGAACTTGTGAATGTAATGACTCTTGAAAAAATACGATTTATAAACTCTACAAATATGAATAAATGGGAATTAACCTGGAAACCTTTACTGACATATATTGAAGCATAACTTATAGACCAGGGGTCGGGAACCTTTTTGGTTGAGAGAGCCATACAAGCCAAATATTTTAAAAAGTATTTCCGTGAGAGCCATATAATATATTTTTTTTTAACACTGAATACAACTAAATTCATGCATTTTTAAGTATTACCAATATTTTTAGAGTATAAATAAGTCTCTTATTCCTTTTAATAACATTGTTATTATGAAGCTAACCAACAATAAATAAAATATTTCTTATCATTGATGCGACTTCTTAAACAGGTGTGGTAGAAACCGGATGGATGGGTTAAAATGCATGAGAATGTTTTATATTTTGAACGTTATTTTTTACACTGTTATTACCAGCGGAATTATTCATTACTTATCGTGTTAAGCAATGTCAGCTAAGATTTATCTGAGAGCCAGGTGCGGTCATCAAAAGAGCCACATCTGGCTCTAGAGCCATAGGTTCCCTACCCCTGTTATAGACATTTAAAGAAAAAAAAAACTGCCATCATTTTGTAGTTGTATTCCTTTTTTTTTTTTTTTTAATTATTGTTATCTTTTGTACTGATTCAACACTACACTTGTTTTTCTTGTGTCACTTTTGATATGGTTTTGTCATGGTTTACATGCTTTTTTGTTTTGTTTTTTGTGATTATTGTTTTGTATTGATCAAGCCCTGTAATTTTTACTTTTTTTTTTTTTCTCCTTTAAGTGTGTACGTTGGACAGGCCCTCGGGAGGTGATCTTGTGATCACTTCCTGAGGATCCTTGATGCCGAGGTATGTTCATCCATTTTGCTGTGATCTGGATAGCCTGCTGATCGTGAGCCGCAGCGGGATGGATGGATATATGTATTTATATATGTATATATATATGTATGGATATATATATATGTGTATGTATATATATATATACAATATTTGGGTATATTTTCTAATAATGTCTGTACTGTAAACCTTGAGTTGTTAAAGTTCATGTGCACCTCTCTCCTCAAGTGTGTATGTGTGTGTGTATGAGTGGATGTGACTGTTTGTCATTTTAACTGTAAAATCTAATAAATATATTTGCAAAAAAAAAAAAGACACCCATGGACACACCCCTCCGACTATCAGGTACTATTTAACTCACTAAAACACTAGCAACACAATAGAAAGATAGGGGATTTTCCAGAATAATCCTAGTAAATGTGTCTAAAAACACCTGAATCCGTCCCAATGCAATCGCCTTTATTTTATTTTTTAACTTTTTTTTTTATTTTTATTTTTTTGTAGTCCTTCGCTATCAATATCATCATCCACGAATCTTTGTTCCTCGCTCAAATTAATGGGGAAATTGTCGTTTTCTTGGTCCGAATAGCTCTTGCTGCTGGAGGCTCCCACTATAAACAATGTGAGGACGTGAGGAGCCCTCACCCTTGTGATGTCATCGTCTGCGACTTCCGGTAGAGGCAAGGCTTTTTTATCAGCACCAAAAGTTGCAAACTTTATTGTCGATGTTCTCTACTAAATCCTTTCAGCAAAAATATGGCAATATCGCGAAATTATCAAGTATGACACATAGAATGGACCTGCTATCCCCGTTTAAATAACAAAATCTCATTTCAGTAGGCCTTTAAGTACTTATTTTGCATGGTCTTATTATACAACCAGTAAACCATTAAGAGTATTCCCTTAATAACCTCAGAATTATTGCTTATTAGTAACCCTAACCCTACTATGTTCCCCTAGTGTCCAAATAACTCTAAATTAAGTCCGTGTTACTTAGACTATGTCCCCCATACCAAAGTGTTACCGGAATGTCACATAAACGTTTCCCTGCTCTCCGCCTGGAACAGTATTAAGTTAAAGGTGGGCATGGCCGGGCAGCACGGTTGGCTGGCTCGCCGAGGGCCGCTTGCTTATTGGCTGGCGTCCCACGTCCTGACGCTCTGCACCTGGTAGCCTGTGTGTGTCCGCCACGCTAGCTGACACGCAGGAAATGCAACGTTGCGTGCAGAGGGGCTTAAGAACAATTAATACCACTTATCAACAGAGGAAGTGGGTGTCGGGGGGCTCGGGACATGGAGTAGGCATTTTTTTAAATGAGGGCCAAAGTGGTGCAGTGTTCCACTAAAACCAGCAGATGGTGCTCTGTTATGGTATGGATGCAAACTCTCCTTGCCCTTTCTGTTCAGTCCATAGTGGACCTAACTTGATAGTGAGAGTCCAGTCCATAGTGGATCTAACCCAATAGTGAGAGTCCAGTCCATAGTGGATCTAACTTGATAGTGAGAGTCCAGTCCATAGTGGATCTAACACAATAGTGAGAGTCCAGTCCATAGTGGATGTAACATAATAGTGAGAGTCCAGTCCATAGTGGATCTAATATAATAGTGAGAGTATAGTCCATAGTGGATCTAACATAATTGTGAGAGTCTAGTCGATAGTGGATCTAAGATGATAGTGAGAGTCCAGTCCATAGTGGATCCAACATGATAGTGAAATTCCAGTCCATAGTGGATCTAACATAATAGTGAGAGTCCAGTCCATAGTGGATCTAACATAATAGTGAGAGTCCAGTCCATAGTGGATCTAACATAATAGTGAGAGTCCAGTCCATAGTGGATCAAACATAATAGTGAGAGTCCAGTCCATAGTGGATCTAACATAATAGTGAGAGTACACTCCATAGTGGATCTAACATAATAGTGAGAGTACACTCCATAGTGGATCCAACATGATAGTGAGAGTCCAGTCCATAGTGGATCTAACATAATAGTGAGAGTATAGTCCATAGTGGATCTAACATAATTGTAAGAGTCTAGTCCATAGTGGATCTAACATAATAGTGAGAGTACAGTCCATAGTGGATCTAACATGATAGTGAGAGTCCAGTCCATAGTGGACCTACCATAATAGTGAGAGTACAGTCCATAGTGGATCTACCATAATAGTGAAAGTACAGTCCATAGTGGATCTAACATAATAGTGAGAGTCCAGTCCATATTTGATCCAACATAATAGTGAGAGTCCAGTCCATAGTGGATCTAACATAATAGTGAGAGTATAGTCCATAGTGGATCTAACATAATTGTGAGAGTCTAGTCCATAGTGGATCTAACATAATAGTGAGAGTACAGTCCATAGTGGATCTAACATGATAGTGAGAGTCCAGTCCATAGTGGACCTACCATAATAGTGAGAGTACAGTCCATAGTGGATCTACCATAATAGTGAAAGTACAGTCCATAGTGGATCTAACATAATAGTGAGAGTCCAGTCCATATTTGATCCAACATAAAAGTGAGAGTACAGTCCATAGTGGATCTAACATAATTGTGAGAGTCGAGTCCATAGTGGATCTAACATGATAGTGAGAGTCCAGTCCATAGTGGATCCAACATAATAGTGAGAGTCCAGTCCATATTTGATCCAACATAAAAGTGAGAGTACAGTCCATAGTGGATCCAACATAATTTTGAGAGTCCAGTCCACAGTGGGGCCAGCAGGAGACCATCCCGAGCGGAGACAGGTCAGCAGCCCAGAGATGTCCCCAACCGATGCACAGGCGAGCGGTCCACCCCGGGTCCTGACTTTGGACAGCCACTGCTTCATCCGTGGCCATCGAACCACTGCCCCTCCAACCCCCACCCCCACCCCTCTCCCTCGTGGGGCAGAGCAGAAAAGAAACGGCAGATCAACTGGTCTAAAAGGGGGTCTATTTAAAGGCTAGAGAATACAAATGATTTTTAAGATGGGACTTAAATGCTTCTACTGAGGTAGTATCTCGAACTGAGTACTGGAGCCCGAATAGAAAACGCTCTATAGCCCGCAGACTTTTTTTGGGCTCTGGGAATCACTAATAAGCTGGAGTTCTTTGAACGCAGATTTCTTACAATACAATCAGCAAGATAGGATGGAGCTAGACCGTGTAGTATTTTATACGTAAGTAGTAAAACCTTAAAGTCACATCTTAAGTGCACAGGAAGCCAGTGCAGGTGAGCCAGTACAGGCGTAATGTGATCAAACTTTCTTGTTCTTGTCAAAATTCTCGCAGCCACATTTTGTACCAACTGTAATCTTTTAATGCTAGACATAGCGAAACCCGAAAATAATATGTCACAGTAATCGGGACGAGACGTAACGAACGCATGAATAATGATCTCAGCGTCGCTAGTGGACAAAATGAAACACATTTTAGCAATATTACGGAGATGAAAGAAGGCCGTTTTAGTAACACTCATGATGTGTGACTCAAATGAGAGAGTTGGGTCTCAGACAATACCCCGATTCTTTAGAAGTGATGGATTGTGTCCTGAAGCCGTTTACTTGTATGTGTAATAAATCTTTATTAACTGGAACTTTTCCTGACAAAAATTAAAACCGCTAAAGTTATTCCGATTTATAAAAATGGTGACAGACATATGGTCTCAAACTATAGACTTGCGTCTCTACTACCTCAATTTGAAAAAATTATTGAGAAATGATTTGTAAATAGACTTGATAAGTTCATTGACAAACATGAGCTACTGAATGACCGTCAGTACGGGTTCAGGCGTAATCCATGGACATCCCTAGCCGTGATGGACTTGGGAGAAAACATAGCTACAGCAACCGAAATCATTCCTTACTTCTGCAAAAATTGGAAAACTGTGGCATAAGAGGTGTTTCACAACAGTGGTTAAAGGGGAACATTATCACCAGACCTATGTAAGCGTCAATATATACCTTGATGGTGCAGAAAAAAGACCATATATTTTTTTAACCGATTTCCGAACTCTAAATGAGTGAATTTTGGCGAATTAAATGCCTTTCTGTTTATCGCTCTGGAGGCGATGACGTCAGAATGTGACGTCGCCGAGGTAATACAGCCGCCATTTTCATTTTCAACACATTGTAAACATTGGGTCTTAGCTCTGTTATTTTCCGTTTTTTCGACTATTATTTGGAACCTTGGAGACATCATGCCTCGTCGGTGTGTTGTCGGAGGGTGTAACAACACTAAACAGGGAGGGATTCAAGTTGCACCACTGGCCCGAAGATGCGAAAGTGTCTGCCGCCAGACCCCCATTGAATGTGCCAGAGTGTCTCCACATTTTCCCGGCGATGACAGACATGGCACAGAGATGTATGGATAACCTGCAGATGCATTTGCAACGATAAAGTCAACGAAATCACAGAGGTGAGTTTTGTTGATGTTGACTTATGTGCTAATCAGACATATTTGGTCGCGGCGTGACTGCCAGCTAATCGATGCTAACATGCTATTTACCGGCGGTGCTAAAGCAGACATGGCACAGAGATGTATGGATAACCTGCAGATGCATTTGCAACTATATTACGTTTCCTTCCACCCACATTTAATGCGAAAAAAACACTTACGAATCGACGGATTTAAGTTGCTCCAGTGTCACAAGATGCGAAAGTCCTGATCGTTTGGTCCGCACATTTTACCGGCGATGCTAACGCAGCTATTCGGCCATGCTATGGCTATGAATAGCGTCAATAGCTATTCGCTCAATAGCTTCAGTTTCTTCTTCAATACTTTCATACTCCAACCATCCGTTTCAATACATGCGTAACCTGTTGAATCGCTTAAGCCGCTGAAATCCGAGTCTGAATCCGAGCTAATGTCGCTATATCTTGCTGTGGTATTCTCATTGTTTGTTTACATTGGCAGCACTGTATGACGTCACAGGAAAATGGATAGTGGTTTCGAAGACAGCGAAAATAAGGCACTTTAAAGCTTTATTAAGGGATGTTCCGAGACCGGTAAAATTTTGAAAAAAACGTAAAAAAATACAACAAGCCACTGGGAACTGATTTTTACTGTTTTTAACCCTTTTGAAATTGTGATAATGTTCCCCTTTAAGTAGTTATTTAAGTAACAGATGTCAATATGTGGAAATGAATAAGACTAAATCACAGCCAAGAAGAGTAACTCGTCCCACAAGGCTCGGTATTGGGACTTAAGTTATTTATACTTTATGTAAATGATATTTGTTCACTATCAAATACATTGAAATGTATTAAGTTTGCAGATGATACCAATGTATATTGTTCGGAGAAGACTTGAAGGAAGTGTTGAGGATAACAGAGTGTGGAGAGGCCGATCAGAGAGCGAGCCACAGACGAGAACAATGACTGCTGAGCAGGTTTGACTCTTTTATTTTTTTTTAAAAAACTTCAGTCTAGGTCGGGTCGCTTTTCAGCTCCTCCTCCGCTGCTCGTTCCGGTCTGCTTTTCAGCTGCCGTCGATGTCGTTCTCATCTGTGGCTCGCTCTCTGATCGCTCTTGCTTCTTCCTGCACTTGCTGCGGACTCTCCAACTCCTCCTTCCCTGATCTTTCCTCCTTCTTCCCTTTTATACTCTGTGAGGAGATACATATATTCATTACCGGTGTGTAAGTCACTCACCTGATCTCGATTGCAGCGTCGTTGCTCCTGGCACGCCCCGCCGCATTCTCCGCCTCCTTGCCGCCATCTTGAGCAGGGCTACAGCGTGTCCTGCGCCGCCGTCAGCCCGTTGGCTCCGCCTCTCCACACAGAGGTTGAGTTGATTCTGCTAAAGAAAAATGGTTTGATATTAATAAGTTATCATTAAAATTGTAAGATAACTAAATGTTTGGTGTTTAGTGGTGCAATGACAAATTGTGAAGCAAAATTAAAATCAAATCAAGTGGAAAATGTTAGAGTATTATTGGGAATAATAATTGATCATAAATTCTGTTGGACACCGCCTATTGAATATATAAAGGCAAAAACATCCAAATCCATTGATATTCTTTGTAAAGTAAGACACATGCTGAATAAGAAATCTCTGCATATGTTATTGTGGAGGAGGCGTGGCCTGCGGACCTGCAGCGAAACGGGGTGTGCTTGGACCGGCTTCGAGATCAGTGACAGGTGCGTAGATGGCCCACCTGGGCCTGATTGTCTAATCACCTGTCGCTCTGTTAAAAGGCAGCAGCTGAGGAGGAGAGAGGTGTGGGAGTTGGAGCAAGAGCGAGAGCGATAGAGAGACAGACAGACACAAAACAATTGCTGAAAAGCAAGACAATTTATTGCAAAATCAAACTATATTGTGAACATGAGACAGGTTCTCATGTCAGGGCTTGGTGGTCTGAGGAACCTGCAGCGGAGAAACTTCCACAGTTATATTATTCTTTTTTTTTTCCATATTTAACATATTGTGTTGAAGTTTGGGGAAATGTTTATAAAACAAACAGAGAACCAATATTTAAACTCCAAAAAAGGGTCATTAGAATAAGATACAAAGCATGCTACTATGAACATACAAATCTTTTATTTATAAGTTCTAATGTGTTAAACTTGTCAGACATTATGTTTTTAACATCAAGGGACGGCGTGGCGCAGTGGGAGAGTGGCCGTGCGCAACCCGAGGGGGCCTGGTTCAAATCCCACCTAGTACCAACCTCGTCACGTCCGTTGTGTCCTGAGCAAGACACTTCACCCTTGCTCCTGATGGGTGCTAGTTGGTGCCTTGCATGGCAGCTCCCTCCATTAGTGTGTGAATGTGTGTGTGAATGGGTAAATGTGGAAGTAGTGTCAAAGCGCTTTGAGTACCTTGAAGGTAGAAAAGCGCTATACAAGTACAACCCATTTATCATTTATCAATGGAAATTGTGTTACGAGTAAAGAACAACAGCTTTTCAGCTTGTATTGTTAGTAGGGGTGTGGGGAAAAATCGATTCGAATACGAATCGAATGGAATACGTTGTGCGACTCAGAATCGGTTCTCTTTTTTTTTTAAATCAGTTTTTTTTTTGGGTTGATTTTTATTTTTTTTTAATCAATCCAACAAACCACTTCACAACAATACCATAACAATGCAATCCAATTCCAAAACCAAACCTGACCCAGCAACACTCAGAACTGCAATAAACAGAGCAATTGAGAGGAGACACAAACACGACACAGAACAAACCAAAATTAGTGGAACAAAAATGAATATTATCAATAACAGTATAAATATTAGTTATAATTTCAGCATAGCAGTGATTAAAAATCCCTCATTGACATTATCATTAGACATTTATAAAAATAAAAAAAAGAACAATAGTGTCACAGTGGCTTACACTTGCATCGCATCTCATAGGCTTGACAACACACTGTGTCCAATGTTTTCACAAAGATAAAATAAGTCATATTTTTGGTTGGTTTAATAGTTAAACCAAATTTACATTATTGCAATCAGTTGATAAAACATTGTCTTTTACAATTATAAAAGCTTTTTTTTTTTTTAAATCTACTACTCTGCTAGCATGTCAGCAGACTGGGGTAGTCCTGCTGAAATCCTATGTATTGAATGAATACAGAATCCTTTTGAATCGAAAAAATATCATTTTTGAATCGAGAATCGCGTTGATTCGAAAAAATCGATATATTACCGAATCGCGACCCCAAGAATCGATATTGAATCGAATCGTGGGACACCCATAGATTCGCAGCCCTAATTCTTAGGTTATTTAAATGAAGAGGAGAAAACTATCATTTACGGGGAATGTTGATTTTTGAAAATAGGTAAAGTAAGAAGGAATATAAAATACAAATGTATTTCAGTTTTTGGAGTAAAATGGCGGAACAAGCTCGGTGATGAGTTGAAGACATATAGTTCCTTGTTAAGGTTCAAAGGCCTACTGAAACCCATTACTACCGACCACGCAGTCTGATGGTTTATATATCAATGATGAAATATTAACATTGCAACACATGCCAATACGGCCTTTTTAGTTTACTAAATTACAATTTTAAATTTCCCGCGAGTTTCGTCTTGAGAAAGTCGTGTAATGATGACGTGTACACAAGACGTCACGGGTTTTAAGGAAATATGAGCGCTGCGCACACACACAGCTAAAAGTCGTCTGCTTTAACGGCATAATTACACAGTATTTTGGACATCTGTGTTGCTGAATCTTAGGCAATTTGTTCAATTAATATTGGAGAAGTCAAAGTAGAAAGATGGAGTTGGGAAGCTTTAGCCTTTAGCCACACAAACACACGGTGATTCCTTGTTTAAAATTCCCGGAGGTGAAGCTTTACTATGGATCAGAGCGGTCAAGCGAACATGGTTCCCGACCACTTGTCAACCGGCAGGTTTCGGTGAGAAAATTGTGGTAAAAAGTCTCCTCTTACCGGAGATAAGCTGAGCTTGCGCCGTCCATGCAGCTGCCGTCGACTTCCCTCAGAGACTGGCATCAAGACACCCGTGGAAACACCCCTCTGACTATCAGGTACTATTTAATCTCACTAAAACACTAGCAACACAATAGAAAGATAAGGGATTTCCCAGAATTATCCTAGTAAATGTGTCTAAAAACATCTGAATCCATCCCAATGCAATCGCCTTTTTTTTTTTTACTTAATTTTTTTTTCTAGTCCTTTGCTATCAATATCATCATCCCCAAAACTTTCATTCTCGCTCAAACTAATGGGGAAATTGTCATTTTCTCGGTCTGAATAGCTCTTGCTGCTGGAGGCTCCCATTATAAACAATGTGAGGACGTGAGGAGCCCTCACCCTTGTGATGTCATCATCTGCGACTTCTGAGGTGAAAATTTACTATGGATCAAGCGAACATGAAACACGATGGAATGTCAACCAGCAGGTTTCGTTGAGAAAATTGTGGTTAAAAAGTGGCTTCTTACCGGAGAAAAGCTGAGCTTGCCCCGTCCATAGCTGCCGTTGACACCCCTGAGACACTGCGCGTCAAGACACCCGTGGACGTACACCTCCGACTATCAGGTAATATTAAACTCACTAAAACACTAGCAACACAATAGAAAGATAAGGGATTTCCAAGAATTATTCTAGTAAATGTCTCTAAAAACATCGGAATCCGTCCCAATGCAATCGCAATTTTTTTTTAAACTTTTTTTTTTAATTATTATTTTTTTCTAGTCCGTCGCTATCAATATCCTCAAACACGAATCTTTCATCCTCGCTCAAATTAATGGGGAAATTGTCGTTTTCTCGGTCCGAATAGCACTTTTTTATGGAGGCTTCGTTTAAAAACAATGTGAATATGTGAGGAGCCCCCACACGGATGACGTCATCGTCTGCGACTTCCGGTAGAGGTAAAGCTTTTCTCTTAGCGACCAAAAGTTGCGAACTTTATCGTGGATGTTCTCTACTAAATCCTTTCAGCAAAAATATGGCAATATTGCGAAATGATCAAGTATGACACATAGAATGGACCTGCTATCCCCGTTTGAATAAGAAAATCTCATTTCAGTAGGCCTTTAAGGTTAAAGAAAGCTTTGAAAGGTGAAATAATGGAAAATTCTAAAATATAGTAATGAATACTTCTATTCCATTGATATTTTTTTTATTCTTGATGTTCCAGGCAATCTAATTTTCAGTGAAGGTATAGGATAGGCAAATATAAGCCTTGGCTTCAGCCAATTCCTTTTTTTCGGTCATTGTTTTTCTTTTTGTGTGTGTATGATTGTTAATATGTATAATCTGTGCTGTTAAATCGATCACACAAAATGGTTGATTTTATAACCCATATAAACTCTTTTCATTCATTCATTCACATATTGATTGATACTTTTATTAGTAGATTGCACAGTACAAGACATATTCCGTACAATTGACCACTAAATGGTAACACCCGAATAAGTTTTTCAACTTCTTTAAGTCGGGGTCCACGTTAATCAATTCATTCACATATGGGAGTGGACTTCATGAAATCTGCCTAGCAACAAGGAGCTCCTCAAAGCAAACGGTCTGAATTTTTGACTCTGTTTTTTTCTTTCCTTTTATCCGCCGCCTCCATCTGCATCTGCCCACAGCTGCCAGCGAACAAGAAAGCCAGCCCCTTGATTAGAGCAGAACAACAGGAAAGTGTTGCGCAACTTTGAGGTTTGTCAGGTGCTGCTGTTGCGATAAAGGTGCTTGCAACACGAACCGACTGTTTTTCCACGAGCTTGCACCTTTTAAACTGATCTCCATCCTGATTAACTCATGACCTTGTGCAAGTCCCTCTACTATAAATGTGTGTGTGTGTGTGTGTGTGTGTGTGTGTGTGTGTGTGTGTGTGTGTGTGTGTGTGTGTGTGTGTGTGTGTGTGTGTGCGTGTGTGTGTGTGTGTGTGTGTGTGTGTGGTGGTGGTGGTGGGGGGGTTGAGGGGTCAATACAAAAGAAAAAAAGGAGATGATAGTGATGATGATGATGATGGTGGTGGCTGAACCAGGAGGAAACTGAGTCAGATGATTCTCAAGCAGCTGCTCCCTAACACCCACGCTCTTCCTGCTGCAGTGTGTGTGTGTGTGTGTGTGTGTGTGTGTGTGTGTGTGTGTGTGTGTGTGTGTGTGTGTGTGTGTGTGTGTGTGTGTGTGTGTGTGTGTGTGTGTGTGTGTGTGTGTGATGCTGATGCAAGAGTTCCGTTTTTTCATGGATTAATCATCATTTTTGAATAAATTAATCATGACTTGTATGCGGTAAAAACTCAAACCCCCCTAAATTTGGGGCAGGGGGTGGACCGCTATACTTAATGATTTTATTCAAGGTTGTTTAATTCAGAGTCTGCCAAAAATACGGGTAAACTACAGTATATTTGTAGTATTTGGCTTTCTTTTTAAAGGGGAACATTATCACAATTTCAAAAGGGTTAAAAACAATAAAAATCAGTTCCCAGTGGCTTTTTGTATTTTTTGAAGTTTTTTTCCAAATTTTACCGGTCCCGGAATATCCCTAAATAAAGCTTTAAAGTGCCTTATTTTCGCCATCTTCGAAACCACTATCCATTTCCCTGTGACGTCATACAGTGCTGCCAATACAAACAACATGGCGGTTACCACAGCAAGATATAGCGACATTAGCTCGGATTCAGACTCGGATTTCAGCAGCTTAAGCGATTCAACAGATTACGCATGTATTGAAACAGATGGTCGGAGTATGGAGGCAGATCGCGAAAACGAAATTGAAGAAGAAATTGAAACTATTGAGCGAATAGCTATTGACGCTATTCGGCCATAGCGTGGGTGTACCTAATGAAGTGGCCCATGGCATGGCTGCCTTATTAGCATCGCCGGTAAAATGTGCGGACCAAACGATCAGGACTTTCGCATCTTGTGACACTGGAGCAACTTAAATCTGTCGATTGGTAAGTGTTTGTTTCGCATTAAATGTGGGTATCTAGTTTCAAATGTACATACAGCTAGCGTAAATAGCATGTTAGCATCGATTAGCGTAGCATGTTAGCATCGATTTGCTGGCAGTCATGCCGTGACCAAATATGTCTGATTGCCAAATAAGTCAACAACATCAACACAACTCACCTTTGTGATTTCGTTGACTTAATCGTTGCAAATGCATCTGCAGGTTATCCATACATCTCTGTGCCATGTCTGTCTTAGCATCGCCGGTCAAATGTGAAGACATTCTGGTACATTCAATGGGGGTCTGGCGGCAGATTTCTTTCCAGTGGTGCAACTTGAATCCCTCCCTGTTAGTGTTGTTAGACCCTCCGACAACACACCGACGAGGCGTGATGTCTCTAAGGTTCCAAAAAATAGTCGGAAAAACGGAAAATAACAGAGCTGAGACCCGGTGTTTGTAATGTGAAAATTAATATGGTGGGTGTGTTACCTCGGTGACGTCACGTTCTGACGTCATCGCTAAAAGACCGATAAACAGAAAGGCGTTTAATTTGCCAAAATTCAGCCATTTAGAGTTCGGAAATCTGTTAAAAAAATACATGGTCTTTTTTCTGCAACATCAAGGTATATATTGACGCTTGCATAGGTTTGGTGATAATGTTCCCGTTTTAAAAAATGGGGTCCAATTACAACTTTTTCAATTTCTATACCATACCGATATTGGAGTATTGGCTGATACAGATATTTTCTGATAGTATATCAGTACAAATCATACATACTAGTGTTGTTCCGATACCAATATTTTAGTACAATTTTTTCCCCCGCTACTTTTCTAAATAAAGGGGACCACAAAAAAAATGGCATTATTGGCTTTATTTTAACAAAAAATCTAAGGGTACATTAAACATTGTCATGATCTGTGGTCTGGATTATGTTTTTCAGAATCAGAATCAGAATCAGACATACTTTATAAATCCCCGAGAGGAAAATTAAAATTTTCAGCACAATCCCGTTCAAGATCAGACCAACATTACAGGGAGACAGAACAGGATCGCTGACAGGTCTGCCAACTTTCGGCGCCGCTTACAAAAAAGGTGAGATACAGGTAAACAATTGGGGGTATTGGGAGAAAAAAAATAAAAGATTAAAATAAAATAAAATAAAATCAAAAAATCGGTCTAAACCTGGGCCCCTGGAGAGGGGGTCCAGACTGAGGCCAAGGGAAAAAAACAACTCATAGCCATAGTACACATACCTCTTACATGAGGGATTTCTTATTTTTTGTTACTTTTTGGACTTCTTTAGTTCCTGTTTGCGCTCCCTTGTTTTGTTTGGTTACCATGCCAACTTATTCAGTTTCACCTGCCTCTGGTGTTCGGGACACGCACCTGCTATAATCAAGATAACATTATGTAAGCCCGTCTTTGCCAGTGAGTCGTGCTGGCGTCATTGCTTGTTGTCTTGTGATTCCACAGTTCATGTTGCTCGTTCCATGTCCGATTCCAAGTTTTGCTAGTTATTTGTTTCATGCCACAGTAAGTTTTGTTTGTCTTATGCTATAGTTTGTTTTCATGTCTTTAGTTTCGTGTTCTAAGTTTTTTGCCTTAGCTTCCGCGTGGGATAGGCACGCTTGCCTTTGGTTTATTTTCTGTCTTTTGTACTTCGTTGAGTGTTATTAAACAATTAAATATGTTCTTACCTGCTACACTTGTCCAGAATAGTCAGTTTGCATCCCGAAGGAACAAACTTCGCAGTAAGTTGCGAAAAAACCCTCTTCATGACAGACATATGTTTATTATTGCAAGTTTGTCCTTAAATAAAATAGTGAACATACTAGACAACTTGTCTTTTAGTAGTAAGTAAACAAACAAAGGCTAATCTAGCTGCTGACATAATCAGTAGCATATTGTGTCATTTATCATTCTATTATTTTGTCAACATTATTAAGGACAAGTGGTAGAAAATTAATTATCAATCTACTTATTCATTTACTGTTAATATCTGCTTACGTTCTCTTTTAACATGTTCTATCTACACTTCTGTTAAAATGTAACAATCACTTATTCTTCTGTTGTTTGGATGCTTTACATTAGTTTTGGATGATACTACAAATTTGGGTATCAATCCAATACCAAGTAGTTACAAGATCCTGCATTGGTCATATTCAAAGTCCTCATGTGTCCAGGGACATATTTTTTGAGTTTATAAACATAATATTAATTTAAAAAAAAGAAAAAAGATATTGTGATGCCACAAAATATCGATATATTTTCAAAAGCTGGTATAGTACCAACTATGATTAATTAGTATCGTGATACTATACTAATACCAGTATACCGTACAACCCTATTACATACTCGTATTATTTTGTAGTGTGGAAATAGTTAAACGAGTGAATGTACTCAAAAAAATAATCATCGGTATGAAAAATACCAACCCATTTATTACTAACCGCCTGGAATGGATTAAAACTGTCTTTAAAATGAAGTGGTTTTGTAATTTGCTCTTTGATAAATTGAATTTTACTTTTTGTTATTGGATTTTTTCAACTATGCTTCTTCCTTGTAGACTTTGTATCCGAACGTAATATGCAATTATGATTATTTGATACTTGTTTATATTGACAAATGCTATGTTTTAGACTGCAATATTTTTTAATAAGGGACACCCATTACATATGTTTAGCTTGTGTGCTATTGTGTGCTTAGCTGTTGTGTAGATGCTGTCTCCTAGTAGCCTATAGCTCACCATGTTTACTTTTGTAAATGACTAAAATACAAGAAAAGACCAACCTTGTGTGCTTATTGGTGGACATTTACATGTTAGCTGGCTGTCCAGTTTTGTACACGCAAACACTGTAGGACTGCTTGCATGGCAAAGATTTTAGATGCACGCCGATCGTATCCGATACTTGCTGATATTAACAGTATGATTAGCATACTTGCCAACCCTCCCGGATTTTCCGTGAGACTCCCGAAATTCAGCGCCTCTCCCGAAAACCTACCGGGACAAATTTTCTCCCGAAAATCTCCCGAAATTCAGGCGGAGCTGGAGGCCACGCCCCCGCCTGCTCCGTACGGACCTGAGTGACGACAGCCTGTTTTCACGTCCGCTTTCCCACAATATAAACAGCGTGTCTGCCCAATGACATTATAACTGTAGAATGATCTAGGGCGAGTTCTTGGTTTCTTATGTGGGTTTATTGTTAGGCAGTTTCATTAACGTCCTCCCAGCACGGTAACAACACACAACAACAGCAGTCATGTTTCCGTCTACCTTAAAGAAGTTTTTCTGCCGTAAACAGCAACGTTGTGACACTCTTAAACGGGACAATACTGCCATCTACTGTACATGCATATGTGACAATAACATCTACGGCTTTTAGAGAGTACAGTGAAGATCTTCCTCAGGAAGCAAAGATTGACCGGTTTTGGGCCATTCTAGAGAGAGATGGAAGATTCCAGACTCTAGTGCATTTGGTGAAAGCATTTTTGTGCGTGCCACACAGCAATGCATCATCAGAGAGGGTGTTCAACATGGTTAGAAAAATAGTGACAGAGAGTAGAACAAGGATGGACAATTCAACCCTTAACTCAACAACGAGTAGAGTGTTATGTGTGTGTATATGTGTAAATAAATGAACACTGAAATTGAAGTATTTCTTTAATATATGTATATACAGAATATATATATATATATATGTATATATATATATATATATATATATATATATATATATATATATATATATATGAAATACTTGACTTGGTGAATTCTAGCTGTAAATATACTCCTCCCCTCTTAACCACTCCCCCAACCACCCCCCCCCCCCGCCCCCCGACCACGCCCCCACCTCCCGAAATCGGGGGTTTTAGGACTCTGTGCAGGCCAGTCAAGTTCATCCACACCAGACTCTGTCATCCATGTCTTTATGGACCTTGCTTTGTGCACTGATGCACAATCATGTTGGAAGAGGAATGGGCCCCCCTCAAAACTGTTCCCACGGGGTCGGAAGCATGGAATTGTCCAAAATGTTTTGGTATCCTGGAGCTTTCAAAGTTCCTTCCACTGGAAAAGTTCCTTTCACTGAAAAACAACCCCACACTATAATTCCTCCTCCACCAAATTTCACACTCGCCACAATGCAGTCCGAAATGTACCGTTCTCCTGGCAACCTCCAAACCCAGAATATTTAGGAGCGAGAAAATTTCATGACTGGATTTGTTGCACAGGTGGCATCCTATGACAGTTCCAGGCTGGAAATCACTGAGCTCCCAACAGCTGCCCATTCTTTCACAAATGTTTGTAGAAACAGTCTCCATGCCTAAGTGCTTGATTTGATACACCTGTGGGGCCAAGTGATTAGGACACCTGATTCTGATCATTTGGATGGGTGGCCAAATACTTTTGGCAATATAGTGTATGAACACTAGACGGGGAGGACACATCAAACCTATGTCCCCGATTCTAAAACTAAAAAGAAATGCAATTGTATCTGTAATAAGCTGTAGGTTTTTCGAGTAAAGATGAAGGTTTCTCCTGCCTGGCTGGAGGGTCTCGAGAAAGGAAACACAAAGTCACCTCAAAAAACATCCGGTGGAAACTTTGGCCTGACGCTCAGTTAGTTTGAGGTGAACATGTGGCCGTACTTAAGGTGTCAGCGGCTTGTGCAGTTCTATTTGTGTCAACTTGTGCTTGCACGTAGAATGTTTAGCTTCTCTGCAACACTTCTCTCTATCCAGTCAGCCCTGCAGATCTTTCTCACAATTTAGGCCACAAGATTTGGCGCCTGTGTCGTACCTTCTTGTGAACCTCAAGCAATGCGCCGACTTTCCCAGGCAAAGTTTTTGTGAGAAAAATATTTAGGGACCACCTTGTCTTTCTAGCATCCTCATACACCTTTGTGTCAAACCTATTAACCAAAGGCCGTGTATTAATGCACAACGACAGGTAGTCATTAGCTGTTTTTGGTTAAGTTTGGTACATGTTTGCACTGGTAATAACGCCAAAATATGCAACTCTGTAGGGTTGGCCGTTGTAGATGTCGGAAATAGCCAGGGTGTAGGTAAAAAGGTATCTAATGCTTAAACCAGGGGTAAGGAACTTATGGCTTTAGAGCCAGATGTGGCTCTTTTGATGACTGCATCTGGCTCTCAGATTAATCTTAGCTAACATTGCTTAACACAATAAGTAATGAATAATTCCACAGGTAATCAGTGTTAAAAATAACATTCAAAATATAAAAAAATTCTCATGCATTTTTATCTACCCATCCGTTTTCTACCTCACCTGTTCAAGAAATCAAGAATGGTAAGAAGTATTTTATTCATTATTAGTTAGCTTCGGAATAAAAATCCATCCATCCATTTTCTACCGCTTATTCCCTTTTGGGGTCGCGGGGGGCGCTGGCGCCTATCTCAGCTACAATCGGGCGGAAGGCGGGGTACACCCTGGACAAGTCGCCACCTCATCGCAGCGGAATAAAAATGTTATTGAAAAGAATAACAGACGTGTTATACCCTAATGTTGGTTTTACATAAAAATGCACACATTTAGTTGTATTCAGTGTTAAAAAAATATTATGTGGCTCTCACGGAAATACATTTTAGAATATTTGGTTTCCATGGCTCTCTCAGCCATAAAGGTTCCCGACCCCTGGCTTAAACCAAAAATAAACAAGAGGTGAGTGCCCCTAAGAAAAGGCATTGAAGCTTAGGGAAGGCTATCCAGAACAAAACTAAAACTTAACTGGCTACAAAGTAAACAAAAAGGGAATGCTGGACGACAGCAAAGACTTACTGTGGAGCTAAGTGAAGTGAAGTGAATTATATACTGACTCAAAGCGCTTTACATAGTGAAACCCAATATCTAAGTTACATTTAAACCAGTGTGGGTGGCACTGGGAGCACGTGGGTAAAGTGTCTTGCCCAAGGACACAACGGAAGTGACTAGGATGGCTGAAGCGGGAATTGAACCTGCAACCCTCAAGTTGCTAGCACGGCCGCTCTACCAACCGAGCTATACCGCCCCATTGTGGAAGGCGTCCACAATGTATAGCCGAACATGACATGACAATCAACATAAAAAAACAACTGAAATATTCTTGATTGCGAAAACAAAGTAGATGGGGGAAATATCGCTCAAAAGGAAGACATGAAACTGCTACAGGAAAATACCAAAAATAAGAGAAAGGAGCGCAAGACAAGAACTGAAACACGACACACAGGGAAACAACAAAAAACTCCAAATAAGTCAGGGCGTGATGTGACAGGTGGTGACAGTACACCTACTTTGAGACAAGAGCTATAGTGATGCATGCTTGGTTATGGTTTAAAGTCATATCCAACAACAACGACTTTTTACTGTCAACTGAGTTTCGTTTTTTTAACAATTTCTGCTGGTGGTGTGCCTTCAGATTTTTTCAACACGAAAAAATGTGCCTTGGTTGAAAAACACTGATCTAGAAGGCCTTACTGACAACAACTCGGGATCTGATTGGCTATCACAACTGTCAATCAACTGTATGTCCCCCGTTCACTGTAAAACGGACGCCCGCATTGTTGATTTTGAAGGCCCAGGGAAGATTTGGTACCGCATGGCAACATAAGCTAGTTGAATTCTGATTGGATAAAAACTAAAACGCATAATGATGGGCGAAGGTATCACCCCAGGATGCAGTGGGACCAGACAGGCAGGATAGCAGGTAAGAGCTGATTTTAATATACAAACTGATAAAAGAACACTTGTACAAAACAGCAAAGTAAAGGTGTGCCGGAGCGCACGAGAAGCTAATGCTAAACTAACATCGAGTTTAAAGTGTCCACAGAAGCTCGTGCCAAGCGCACGAGAAGCTAATGCTAAACTAGCATCGAGTTTAAAGTGTCCACAGAAGCCCGTGCCGAGTGCACGAGAAGCTAATGCTAAACTAGCATCGAGGTTAAAGTGTCCGCAGAAGCTCGTGCCGAGCGCACGAGAAGCTAATGCTAAACTAGCATCGAGTTTAAAGTGTCCGCAGAAGCTCGTGCCGAGAGCACGAGAAGCTAATGCTAAACTAGCATCGAGTTTAAAGTGTCCGCAGAAGCTCGTGCCGAGCGCACGAGAAGCTAATGCTAAACTAGCATCGAGTTTAAAGTGTCCGCAGAAGCTCGTGCCGAGCGCACGAGAAGCTAATGCTAAACCAGCATCGAGGTTAAAGTGTCCACAGAAGCTCGTGCCGAGCGCACGAGTAGCTAATGCTAAACAAGCATCGAGTTTAAAGTGTCCACTGAAGCCCTAGCCGGGCGCATGAGAAGCTAATGCTAAACCAGCATCGAGTTTAAAGTGTCCACAGAAGCTCATGCCGAGCGCACGAGAAGCTAATGCTAAACCAGCATCGAGGTTAAAGTGTCCACAGAAGCTCATGCCGAGCGCACGAGAAGCTAATGCTAAACTAGCATCGAGTTTAACATGTCCACAGAAGCTCGTGCCGAGCGCACGAGAAGCTAATGCTAAACTAGCATCGAGTTTAAAGTGTCCACAGAAGCTCGTGCCGAGCGCACGAGAAGCTAATGCTAAACTAGCATCGAGTTTAAAGTGTCCGCAGAAGCTCGTGCCGAGCGCACGAGAAGCTAATGCTAAACTAGCATCGAGTTTAAAGTGTCCGCAGAAGCTCGTGCCGAGCGCACGAGAAGCTAATGCTAAACTAGCATCGAGTTAAAAGGTGCCACAGAAGCTCATGCCGAGCGCACAAGAAGCTAATGCTAAACTAGCATTGAGTTTAAAGTGTCCGCAGAAGCTCGTGCCGAGCGCACGAGAAGCTAATGCAAAACTAGCAACGAGTTTAAAGTGTCCGCAGAAGCTCGTGCCGAGCGCACGAGAAGCTAATGCTAAACTAGCATCGAGTTTAAAGTGTCCGCAGAATCTCGTGCCGAGCGCACGAGAAGCTAATGCTAAACTAGCATTGAGTTTAAAGTGTCCTCAGAAGCTCGTGCCAAGCGCACGAGAAGCTATTGCTAAACTAGCATCGAGTTTAAAGTGTCCGCAGAAACTCGTGCCGAGCGCACGAGAAGCTAATGCTAAACTAGCATCGAGTTTAAAGTGTCCGCAGAAGCTCGTGCCGAGCGCACGAGAAGCTAATGCTAAACTAGCATCGAGTTAAAAGGTGCCACAGAAGCTCATGCCGAGCGCACAAGAAGCTAATGCTAAACTAGCATTGAGTTTAAAGTGTCCTCAGAAGCTCGTGCCGAGCTTACGAGAAGCTAATGCTAAACTAGTATCGAGTTTAAAGTGTCCACAGAAGCCCGTGCCGAGCGCACGAGAAGCTAATGCTAAACTAGCATCGAGTTAAAAGTGTCCACAGAAGCTCGTGCCGAGCGCACGAGAAGCTAATGCTAAACCAGCATCGAGGTTAAAGTGTCCACAGAAGCTCGTGCCGAGCGCACGAGAAGCTAATGCTAAACTAGCATCGAGTTTAAAGTGTCCGCAGAAGCTTGTGCCGAGCGCATGAGAAGCTAATGCTAAACTAGCATCGAGTTTAAAGTGTCCACAGAAGCTCGTGCCGAGCGCACAGAAGCTAAGACGTAACTTAGCAAATGACAAGGATTTAGAGAAAATCAAACGTGCGTGTTGCATATAGCAAGTGGCGAACCATGAATTGATTGATTGATTGATTGATACTTTTATTAGTAGATTGCACAGTACAGTACATATTCCGTACAATTGACCACTAAATGGTAACACCCGAATAAGTTTTTCAACTTGGTACAAATATATACTATCAACATAATACAGTCATCACACAAGTTAATCATCATAGTATGTACATTGAATTATTTACATTATTTACAATCCGGGGGGTGGGATGAGGAGCTTTGGTTGATATCAGTACTTCAGTCATCAACAATTGCATCAACAGAGAAATGTGGACATTGAAACAGTGTAGGTCTTATTTAGTAGGATATGTACAGCCAGCAGAGAACATAGTGAGTTCAGATAGCATAAGAACAAGTATATACATTAGAAGTACTTTTGAGTTGTTTACAATCCGGGGAGATGGGATGTGAATGGAGGAGGGTATTAGTAAAGTGTTGAAGTTGCCTGGAGGTGTTGTTTTAGAGCGGTTTTGAAGGAATATAGAGATGCACTTACTTTTATACCTGTTGGGAGTGCATTCCACATTGATGTGGCATTAGAAAGAGAATGAGTTAAGACCTTTGTTAGATCGAAATCTGGGTTTAACGTGGTTTGTGGAGCTCCCCCTGGTGTTGTGACTTGTACTTCGGTATCAAGGAGGTGTAGCGGATTTTATAGACTAGGCTCAGTGCAAGTTGTTTTACTCTGTCCTCCACCCTGAGCCAGCCCACTTTGGAAAAGTGGGTTGGATTGAGGTGTGATCTGGGGTGGAGGTCTAAAAGTAACCGGACTAGCTTATTCTGGGATGTTTGGAGTCTAGATTTGAGGGTTTTGGAGGTCCTGGGGTACCAGGAGGTGCAAGCGTAATCGAAGAAGGGTTGAATGAGAGTTCCCGCTAGAATCCTTGAGGTGCTTTTGTTGACCAGAGAGGAGATTCTGTAGAGGAATCTCGTTCTTTGGTTGACCTTTTTGATCACCTTGGTTGCCATTTTATCACAGGAAAGATTAGCCTCTAGAATGGAACCTAGGTAGGTGATCTCATCCTTCCTGGTGATAACAATGTCACCCACTTTTATAGTGAAGTCACTGACCATCTTAAGTTTGATATGGGACCCAAATAGGATGGATTCCGTTTTACCTAAGTGTATGGATAGCTTGTTGTCAGCGAGCCAGGTGCAAATATTGAGGAGTTCAGCAATGAGGATTTGTTCCACCTGCGAGTCATCCGCAAACAGGAACAATTCACAGTGGCGTGAGAATGAACTGAGGTAGCAGGCAGGTTTAAATACTGAAGCAAACAATTGCCAACAGGTGTGCATAAGGAAATATCAAGTAACCATGGTAACCAAAACAGGAAGTGCACACACAAACTAAGGGATAGGAAGAGTACAAAAATAATCAAACACCAAAAAGGACTAGCTCAGTTGGTAGAGCGGCCGTGCCAGCAACTTGAGGGTTGCAGGTTCAATTCCCGCTTCCGCCATCCTAGTCACTGTCGTTGTGTCCTTGGGCAAGACACTTTACCCACCTGCTCCCAGTGCCACCCACACTGCTTTAAATGTAACTTAGATATTGGGTTTCACTATGTAAAGCGCCTTGAGTCACTAGAGAAAAGCGCTATATAAATATAATTCACTTCACTTCACACTTCAAAAAAATACAAAAGATGTGATCCGGGAACCGGATCACAACAAACAGCACTGGAAAGAGCATAATCCATCCATCCATTTTCTACCGCTTGTCCCTTTTGGGCATAATATGACATGAAAAAAATATGAATACTTTTAGATATTTAGGGAAAGTACATTTAAAAAATAATTTTATCTTTAATTATTAACATGATTTCTGGTTATATTAGGCCAGCAGAGAAGGCCTTGCTGGCCCTGGCGGTAACACCACTGGCATGTTCAGAGTCGGGACCCGGGGTAGACCGCTCGCCTGTGCATCGGTTTTGGACATCTGTGCGCTGCTGACCCGTCGCCGCTCGGGATGGTCTCCTGCTGGCCACACTACGGACTGGACTCTCACTGTTATGTTATAGCCACTATGGACTGGACTTTCGCAATATTATGTCAGACCCACTCGACGT
This sequence comes from Nerophis ophidion, assembly GCF_033978795.1. Classification (NCBI taxonomy): domain Eukaryota; kingdom Metazoa; phylum Chordata; class Actinopteri; order Syngnathiformes; family Syngnathidae; genus Nerophis; species Nerophis ophidion. The sequence goes on from NC_084613.1 coordinate 72,368,354, forward strand.
CCATTGCACCGGTCTCCCCTAGAGTGGGGACATTTAAAGTCCTCTCCAAGGTTTCTCATAGTCATTCTCATCAACGTCCCACTGGGGTGTGAGTTTTTCCTTGCCCTTACAGTGGGGCAAAAAAGTGTTTAGTCAGCCACCGATTGTGCAAGTTGTCCCACTTAAAATGATGACAGAGGTCTGTAATTTTCATCATAGGTACACTTCAACTGTGAGAGACAGAATGTGGACACAAAATCCAGGAATTCACATTGTAGGAACTTTTAAAAATGTATTTGTAAATTATGGTGGGGAAAAAAATATTTGGTCAACCATTCAAAAGCTCTCACTGATGAAAGGAGGTTTTGGCTCAAAATCTCATGATACATGGCCCCATTCATTCTTTCCTTAATGCAGATCAGCCCCAAAGCATGATGTTTCCCAGTAGGTATGGTGTTCTTGGGATGCAACTCAGTATTCTTCTTCCTCCAAACACAACGAGTTGAGTTTTTACCAAAATGGATACACGGATGATACAGCAGAGGATTGGGAGAATGTTATGTGGTCAGAGGAAACCAAAATAGAACTTTTTGGTATAAACTCAACTCGTCGTGTTTGGAGGAAGAAGAGTACTGAGTTGCATCCCTGGAACACCATACCTACTGTGAAGCATGGAGGTGGAAACATCATGCTTTGGGGCTGTTTTTCTGCTAAGGGGACAGGACGATTGATCCGTGTTAAGGAAAGAATGAATGGGGCCATGTATCGTGAGATTTTGAGCCAAAACCTCCTTCCATCAGTGAGAGCTTTGAATGTTTGACCAAATACTTATTTTCCACCATAATTTACAAATAAATTCTTTAAAATTCCTACAATGTGAATTCCTGGATTTTTTTTTCAGATTCTGTCTCTCACAGTTGAAGTGTACCTATGCTGAAAATTACAGACCTCTATCATCATTTTAAGTGGGAGAACTTGCACAATCGGTGGCTGACTAAATACTTTTTTGCCCCACTGTATGTGGGCGCTGATCCGCAGGTGTCAATCAATCAATCAATCAATGTTTACTTATATAGCCCTAAATCACCAGTGTCTCAAAGGGGTGCCCAAACCACAACACAAACCACTACGTCATCCTCGGTAGGCCCACATAAGGGCAAAGAAAACTCACACCCAGTGGGATGTCGGTGACAATGATGACTATGAGAACCTTGGAGGAGACGAAAGCAATGGATGTCGAGCGGGTCTAACATGATACTGTGAAAGTTCGATCCATAATGGATCCAACACAGCCGCGAGAGTCCAGTCCAAAGCGGATCCAACACAGCAGCGAGAGTCCCGTCCACAGCAGAGCCAATAGGAAGCCATCCCAAGCAGAGGCGGATCAGCAGCGCAAGGATGTCCCAAGCCGATACACAGGCAAGCGGTCCATCCTGGGTCCCGACTCTGATCGAGCGGTCCATCCTGGGTCCCGACTCAGGACAGCCAGTACGTCATCCATAGCCATCGGATCGGACCGGACCCCCTCCACAAGGGAGAGTGGGACATAGGAGAAAAAGAAAAGAAACGGCAGATCAACTGGTCTAAAAAGGGAGTCTATTTAAAGGCTAGAGTATACAAATGAGTTTTAAGGTGAGACTTAAATGCTTCTACTGAGGTGGCATCTCGAACTGTTACCGGGAGGGCATTCCTGAGTACTGGAGCCCGAAATGAAAACTCTCCATAGCCCGCAGACTTTTTTTGGGGCTTTGGGAATCACTAATAAGCCGGAGTCCTTTGAACGCAGATTTCTTGTCATCGTGGCTTTTGCAGCCCTTTGAGACACTTGTGATTTAGGGCTATATAAATAATCATTGATTAATTGATTGATTGATTGATTGATATTCATCGGTTTGGCTTTTGTGTCGACGCAGTTCCGAAGTCAGTCGCACTTCGCAATCGTAGGGGGCGTCGTTGAGCTGCATCTTCAGACCACATTTTTCTACATGCTCTGTCGCGTTGCTGTGAGAAGACAGCTGAGCTGTGGTGAGCCACAGACCAAAATAACTAGTACTTATTTTTATTTTTTTTTTCTCTCACTCTCCCGACTAGAACACATGTGCATCCACCCACACGTGAAGTCACACTTACATGTCAACACACGCTCAAGTTCTACCAGATAGCGAGACGGCTTCTTCTGGACGATTGTTGACGCTGCATCTGCCACAAACCCTTTTCCCTTCAAATCATAATAACGAATTTTCTCTACCGTTTTGTTTGCGCGCCGCGTCGATGTGTCACTTTCACTCGGGTCTCAATGTCGCCTTTTCTCGCCCGACATGCTGGCATAGTGGCATCATTCTAAAACTGGTATTAGGCATTTCCTGCCTCGTCCGTTGGTGTGTGTGTGTGTGTGTGTGCATGTGTGCGTGTGTGTGTATGTGTGTGTGTGTGTGTGTGTGTGGGGCGGAACGCACCTGGTCCGCGCAGCTGTGGGTATCATAGCAGGGGGGAGAGCGTGATAGAGGAAGGAGAGGAAGAGAGAGGGATGGGTGGGGACCAAAAGGAGGCCCTGTGTGCCGGAGTGGCGTGGGGACCCGGTGGGTTCAAACGCAGACAAAAATGTGGGCTTAGATTATCACAATCCTGCACTGTCGACTTGCAAAGAAAGATGATGCTTCTTGTGCGTATTGTATAGAAAACACAGCACCAATTAAGTGCATTATAAGAAGCATGCATAGATGGATGGAAGCAGCTATGCCTCATATCTCCAGTCTAAGTGGAAATTAATTAGAGTGGAGTTCCTCCGGTTTCCTGCAGAGGGAGCAAGGAATCTGGCTATGGTGGAAAGAGCAGTGGGTCTAAAACAGGGGTCACCAACCTTTTTGAAACCAAGAGCTACTTCTTGGGTACTGATTAATGCGAAGGGCTACCAGTTTGATACACACTTAAATAAATTGCCAGAAATAGCCAATTTGGTCAATTTACCTTTAATAAATAAATATATATATATAAAAAAAAAAGGGTATTTCTGTCTGTCATTCCGTCGTACATTTTTTTTCCTTTTACGGAATGTTTTTAGTAGAGAATAAATGATGAAAAAAAACACTTAATTGAACGGTTTAAAAGAAAAGAAAACAGGAAAAAAATGAAAATTAAATTTTTAAACATAGTTTATCTTTAATTTCGACTCTTTAAAATTCAAAATGTAACCAAAACAAAGAAGAGAAAAACAAGCTAATTCAAATATTTTGAAATTTTTTTAAAAATAATTTATGGAACATCATTAGTAATTTTTCCTGGTTAATATTAATTTTAGAATGTTGATGACATTTTTTAAATAGGTTAAAATCCAATTTACACTTTGTTAGAATATATAACAAATTGGACCTAGCTATATTTTGAACAAAGACAAATCAATATTACTTCTAGATTTTCCAGAACAAAAATTTTAAAAGACTTTGAAATAAGATTTAAATTTGATTCTACAGATTTTTTAGATTTGCCAGAATATTTTTGTTGAATTTTAATCATAATAAGTTTGAAGAAATCCTTCAAAAATATTCTTTGTCAAAAAAAACAAGCTAAAATGAAGAGTTATATTAAAATTTGTTTATTATTCATTACAGTAAAAAAAAAATACTTGAACATTGATTTAAATTGTCAGGAAAGAAGAGGAAGGATTTTAAAAGGTAAAAAGGTATATGTGTTTAAAAATCCTAAAATCATTTTTAAGGTTGTATTTTTTCTCTAAAATTGTCTTTCTGAAAGTTATAAGAAGCAAAGTAAAAAGATAAATGTATTTAAACAAGTGAAGACCAAGTGTTTAAAATATTTTCATGTATTTTCAAATTCTATTTGAGTTTTGTCTCTCTTAGAATTAAAAATATCAAGCAAAGCGAGACCAGCTTGCTAGTAAATAAATAAAATAAAACAAATAGAGGCAGCTCACTGGTAAGTGCTGCTATTTGAGCTATTTTTAGAACAGTCCAGGGGGTGACTCATCTGGTCCTTACGGGCTACCTGGTGCCCGCGGGCACCGCGTTGGTGACCCCTGGTCTAAAATATTTCCAAATTAGGAGGCAAATGTACAAAAATAAGTTGAAAAAAATGATCCCCCAAAAAAAGTAGGAGGATTTCATTATAAAATTGCAATCATTTAACTTGTAAGTGACAAAATGAAATTAAATAAAACATACAAAATTAAATAGAATATTGAAAATAATAAATATAAATATTTTACATTGTCAATTAGTCCTTTTATTGTTGTAGTATTTCATGTTTACAGTGATACCTCTTGAAGCCGAATATCTTTGGTTCATTTTATTTCCAACATGCATACGATACAATGTAATGCATCACACGACTCCAGTTGTTTCTTTATAGCACGTCCGGAAAAGAGTAAGAAGAAGCAGATCTTATTTAATCCTACCCCTTTTCATACCATAGTAATTGTATCCAATAGCCTTGTTCTCTGTAACAGAAAAGTGAGCAAATAAATAATATACCATAATAAGCATACAAATATTAAATACATAAATAATCTTTGTCTCGATAAATAAAAATAAAAGGGTTCAAGATATTCATGATAGTTCTTGTTCAGTGTACTTTCTTAACACTTGTAGTTTGAACCGTCCCTTAAACTGAATCATAACGGTGCTTTGTTTGATTTCTTTGCTAATTCCAGTCCATAATTTAAATCCACATACTGATATGCTAAAGGTTTTAATTGTTGTCCGAGCGTACACATGTTTTAAATCAGTTTTTCCTCTTTTGTTGAGAATAATTGTTGTACATTCTCAGGCAGCAGGTTATAGTTTGTATTGTATTGTACCATATGTCCCGGCAAGAAATCTGCGTTCAAAGGACTCCGTCTTATTAGTGATTCCCAAAGCCCAAAAAAAGTCTGCGGGCTATAGAGCGTTTTCATTTCGGGCTCCAGTACTCTGGAATGCCCTCCCGGTAAAAGTTCGAGATGCCACCTCAGTAGAAGCATTTAAGTCTCACCTTAAAACTCATTTGTATACTCTAGCCTTTAAATAGACTCCCTTTTTAGACCAGTTGATCTGCCGTTTCTTTTCTTTTTCTCCTATGTTCCACTCTCCCTTGTGGAGGGGGTCCGGTCCGATCCGGTGGCCATGAATGACGTACTGGCTGTCCAGAGTCGGGTCCCAGGATGGACCGCTCGTCCAGAGTCGGGACCCAGGATGGACCGCTTGCCTGTGTATCGGCTTGGGACATCCCTGCGCTGCTGATCCGCCTCCGCTTGGGATGGTTTCCTGCTGGCTCCGCTGTGAACGGGACTCTCGCTGCTGTGTTGGATCCGCTTTGGACTGGACTCTCGCGGCTGTGTTGGATCCATTATGGATTGAACTTTCACACTATCATGTTAGACCCGCTCGACATCCATTGCTTTCGTCCTCTCCAAGGTTCTCAAAGTCATCATTGTCACCGACGTCCCACTGGGTGTGAGTTTTCCTTGCCCTTATGTGGGCTTACCGAGGATGTCGTAGTGGTTTGTGCAGCCCTTTGAGACACTAGTGATTTAGGGCAATATAAGTAAACATTGATTGATTGATTGATAGTTTGCTGTGTACATCATTTTAGCTGTTTGCAAATGCACCAAATCTTAACAACTATCCGAATGCCACCGTCTCTGACACTACAAAACTGCTGCTTTTTATTTATTTATTTGTTTGTTCATTTATTTATTCGCACAATGTAAACAGTACAAAAAGAAACATTGTAAAAAAACAACAACATAGAGACAAGAAATGAGTAATGAAAAATACGTGATAAGAAATAAGTGCAGGTGGAAACGAAACTTAAAAGGCTTTTGCAAGGTGCTCACCCAAAGCAGTAAATTAACAAACACAATTAAACATAAAATATAGAGAAAATAAGATAACAACAAGAAGTCCACCTTGTGTGGATTGAGTCTAGGTGTGTGAGTTAAATTTACATAATTTGTCTATAATTGCCTTGAAAGTTTCAGAGACTTTTCTGCACGTTTTGCTTTTTTCCGATGCATTTCGTCCAATGAGGGGAGAAACCGGACATACGCAGGAAGACTTGCAGTCTGCAGTGGCTGTCCTACTTTTACACCTGTGTGACAGGTGAGTAAGCCATAGGGCTGGAAAGGGGCTCTCTTTGCGTGGCTGGGTAGCCATTGTTGCTAGACCGGGTTTCTGTTTACATGGCCGTACTCAACCAGCAGTATTGTGAGGGAAACCAACAAACTGGTTTTAAATGGATTGAAAAAAAAACAAAAAGCTGTACCGAAACCAACTGGACCATGTTCCACATGCTCGCAAACCTGAAAAAGTCAGTCAAATTGGTGATACGAGCTTGTCCAATAGACGGGATTTTACCAGGCTGACGAACATGTGTCCTGTAACTTGGTCGGTTTTTATGCAGACCAAAAATTTCAAAATGCCAGACAAACCTGCTTTTTCGTCCTGGTCGTGGAACTGTGGACCAGCTCTATACTCTCGGCAGGGTTCTTGAGGGTGCATGGGAGTTTGCCAAACCAGTCTACATGTGCTTTGTGGACTTGGAGAAGGCATTCGACCGTGTCCCTCGGGAAGTCCTGTGGGGAGTGCTCAGAGAGTATGGGGTATCGGACTGTCTTATTGTGGCGGTCCGCTCCCTGTATGATCAGTGTCAGAGCTTGGTCCGCATTGCCGGCAGTAAGTTGAACACATTTCCAGTGAGGGTTGGACTCCGCCAAGGCTGTCCTTTGTCACCGATTCTGTTCATAACTTTTATGGACAGAATTTCTAGGCGCAGTCAAGGCGTTGAGGGGTTCCGGTTTGGTGACCGCAGGATTAGGTCTCTGCTTTTTGCAGATGATGTGGTCCTGATGGCTTCATCTGACCGGGATCTTCAGCTCTCACTGGATCGGTTCGCAGCCGAGTGCGAAGCGACCGGAATTAGAATCAGCACCTCCAAGTCCGAGTCCATGGTTCTCGCCCGGAAAAGGGTGGAGTGCCATCTCCGGGTTGGGGAGGAGACCCTGCCCCAAGTGGAGGAGTTCAAGTACCTAGGAGTCTTGTTCACGAGTGGGGGAAGAGTGGATCGTGAGATCGACAGGCGTGGTGTCTTCAGTAATGCAGACGTTTTACCGATCCGTTGTGGTGAAGAAGGAGCTGAGCCGGAAGGCAAAGCTCTCAATTTACCGGTCGATCTACGTTCCCATCCTCACCTATGGTCATGAGCTTTGGGTCATGACCGAAAGGATAAGATCACGGGTACAAGCGGCCGAAATGAGTTTCCTCTGCCGTGTCGCGGGGCTCTCCCTTAGAGATAGGGTGAGAAGCTCTGCCATCCGGGAGGAACTCAAAGTAAAGCCGCTGCTCCTCCACATCGAGAGGAGCCAGATGAGGTGGTTCGGGCATCTGGTCAGGATGCCACCCGAACGCCTCCCTAGGGAGGTGTTTAGGGCACGTCCAACCAGTAGGAGGCCACGGGGAAGACCCAGGACACGTTGGGAAGACTATGTCTCCCGGCTGGCCTGGGAACACCTCGGGATCCCCCGGGAAGAGCTAGATGAAGTGGCTGGGGAAAAGGAAGTCTGGGTTTCCCTGCTTAGGCTGTTGCCCCCGCGACCCGACCTCGGATAAGCGGAAGAAGATGATGGATGGATGGAAACCTGCTTTGTTTGTGTGCAAAACCTTGGAATTTTTCATCTGAAAGAGAAGACTGCCGATTCTTCAGAGGTAAGTCAGCAGGACCTGTCACTGTGGGGTATCTCCTGGACAGACTTGTTTCAAACTAAATCTATTTCTGTGCATTTTGGGAAATATTTAAAGTTGTCTTGGTTTTTCCCCAAATAGTGTACGTTGTCCATAGCCTGCAGCTGGTTTGGCTTATCTGAGCTTAGTTTAGCGAGCGCTAACATCCTACGGAACGGTACCGGTACGGAATAAAACATGCATTGATTTAAAATGACCAGTTCGAAAATGCTGTGATCACACCAACATGTACCGGGGTGATGGCGTTAAAAGTGATGTTCGATCATCTCACGGCTGCTATCGTGGCGGCTTGGCTCGGTAGGTAGAGTGGCCGTGCCAGAAACTTGAGGGTTCCAGGTTCGATTCCCGCTACTGTCTTCCTAGTCACTGCCCTTGTGTCTCTGGGCAGGACACTTTACCCACCTGCTCCCAGTGCCACCCGCACTGGTTTGAATGTAACTTAGGAATTGGGTTTCACTATGTAAATGCGCTTTGAGTCACTAGAGAAAAGCGCTATAAAATTTGTATTCACTAATTGACTTCACTATCCAGGCTACTGATCGTTTCTTTATTAGCTCACGAACCCGACTTCCTTGACTTTGATTCGACGCTGGAAATAAAGTTAAAGGCCTATTGAAACCTGTGACGCTTGTGTGGCATTGTAATGCCGGATTGGTTCTTCCGGGGATGCGTCGAAGCGATGAACACAACAAGGTAAGTTATAAAATGGATTTATTAAATAATAAAAGGCTAGGAACAAAAACACTGCTGTAAAGAGAAGGCAAACCAAAAACAGAAAAACAATTCCTCAGCATGTGAGCTGGAATAAACAAATGGCTTAGCGTAAAAGCTAGCGAGAATATACATACAAAGATGAAGGTCGAGAGTCGTCACTGTTGCGCGTGGGCAAATTAGGATCCGAGACTGAACAAAGAAAAGAGGAAAGCTTATATAGGGAGAAATCAAGGAGAACCAGGTGTGTAGAAAACGAGGAGCAGGTGAAATCAATGTGTAACCATGGTAACGGACTAAACAGGAAGTAAGTGGGTCAGAAGAGAATGAAACAAAGATGGAAAAATAAACATGTGAAGATCTGAGTCACAGATCGCAACAGTATTCCCCCCCCCAAAAAGACAGATTCCAGATGTCTCAAAGAAAACAAAAACAAATAAGAAACAACTTGAACCCCCTCCCCAAAAACAGAGTCCACAAACGAAGGGAGGGCGGAGGGAGGCCACGGTGGAGGGTCGCCAAGTCGTGTGTCCCCGAATCCACCGAGGACAAGTCAAGTGGCGGCGGCGGATGGAACGCCGCTGCCGAAAAAGTTTTGGCGGGCGACCTCGAAAAGGCCACATTAGTGGCCGCATCGCAGGATGAGGTGCCCGGCGAGGCGGACGACCCGGGCACGGCCACATCCGTGGCCGACATGGAGGAGGGAGTGTCTGGCGAGGAGGATGACCTCGCAGAGGCCACGCCCGTGGTCGACGTGGTGGACGACGCCTCAGCACCGAAATCCCAGCAGGCTTGGAAGCAGCAGACGAGGGTGCGGGGACTGCAGCCAAAGCAGGCCCGAGTGCAGCTGGCGAGGATGATGCGGGTGCTGCAGCCGCAGGAGTCGTCGGAGGCGGCCTGGGAGCCGCAGGAGTCGTCGGAGGCGGCCTGGGAGCCGCAGGAGTCGTCGGAGGCGGCCTGGGAGCCGCAGGAGTCGTCGGAGGCGGCCTGGGAGCCGCAGGAGTCGTGACTGGTGTGAGCTCCAGCCTCATCGTCGGCGCCGGTGTGGGCTCCAGCTTCTTCGTCGGCAGTGCTTGGCGGCGTGGAGCTGGTACCGGCGCTTGTCGAGGAGCTGGCACTGGAGTGGGCTCCAGCCCTGTCGACACAGGTGAAGGTTCCAGCCCCGTCGTCGACGCTGGTGTGGGCTCCAGCCCCGTCGTCGACGCTGGTGTGGGCTCCAGCCTCGTCGTCGGCGGTGCTTGGCGGCGCGGAGCTGGTACCGGCGCTTGGCGGCGTGGAGCTGGTACCGGCGCTTGGCGGCGTGGAGCTGGTACTGGAGTAGGCTCCAGCTCTGGAGCTGGTACTGGAGTGGGCTCCAGGCTAAAGTCTGTAACTGGTATGAGAACCAGTTCTGGGTCGGAGGCTGGTGTGAGAACCAGGTGGGAGTCTAGTGCTGGCTTGAGAACCAGGCTAGCAACATTTTCTGGTGTGAAAACCAGGCGAGAGTCATGTGCTGGTGTGAGAACCAGACTGGGAGCAGTGCAGAACACCGGTGGTGGAGGACGTGCTGGAGGTAATGACCTCGCGAGTCCGAACACCGGTGGAGGAGGTCTACAAGGCCGTTGAGACTTGGCCGGGGGAAAAACAGGTGGAGGAGGTCTACAAGGCCGTTGAGATTTGGCCGGGGAAAAATCAGGTAGAGGAGGTCTACAAGGCCGTTGAGACTTGGCCGGGGGAAAAACAGGTGGAGGAGGTCTACAAGGCCGTTGAGACTTGGCCGGGGGAAACACAGGTGGAGGAGGTCTAGGAGGAGCTAGCGGTTTAACGGGCCGAAAAACAGGTAAGGGTGGCCTCATAGGAGGTTGCGGTTTGACAGTTTTAAGAAATGGTAGCGTCTGCGCTACCTCCGCAACACAGTTATAGGCCATAGCCCCCCCCTCCAGACGGGAATCCCAGACCCGTTCCCTGTGGTCAGGGACTGACCATAAGGGAGGGTGGTGGGAGGTTTGGAGGCGGGCAGACTCCTCCCCTCTATATTGTCCAGAGTGTCCCTTTGAAAAGGGAGAAAAAACCTTGGACTTGGGCTGGGAATGAGGTTTTACAGGTGGAGTTGAAGAAAAACTAGGTGACTGAGGTTGACTAGAATAATGAGAAAAAATATCCTGATAATTACGTATTTTATCATAAATGTTATTGGTATTCGAAAAAGGTTGGGAATGAAAAGTACTGTCCACAATATAAAAATCTTCTGAAAAAATGTCAACAACAGGGGGCGGTGTTGCGTCACCGGTGGGCGTACCCCAAATGTCGTGACTGCTAGAGTCAGGGGAAAAAAAACAAGCTGGATTACCGGTAGTGGAAGGTGAATCCTGGTCGGGGTGAATTTTGCTGTGTTCGTAGGAAGGATGAAGTGGTGCTGGATAATTACTGCCGTGCGGGGGACCTCTCCACTGGACCCCCCGCCTCTTCGGGGCAGCGCGAACGGCTTCGGAGGGGACTTCAGGCCCACAGTCAAGTCTTTCCTGCTCCCAAGCCATGAGCTCCAACCACAAACCCAAGTCGAAGGGTTCCTCCCGTGGTTTCGACGCGGAAAAACATTTTGATGCTCGGATCCTACTGTGACGCTTGTGTGGCATTGTAATGCCGGATTGGTTCTTCCGGGGATGCGTCGAAGCGATGAACACAACAAGGTAAGTTATAAAATGGATTTATTAAATAATAAAAGGCTAGGAACAAAAACACTGCTGTAAAGAGAAGGCAAACCAAAAACAGAAAAACAATTCCTCAGCATGTGAGCTGGAATAAACAAATGGCTTAGCGTAAAAGCTAGCGAGAATATACATACAAAGATGAAGGTCGAGAGTCGTCACTGTTGCGCGTGGGCAAATTAGGATCCGAGACTGAACAAAGAAAAGAGGAAAGCTTATATAGGGAGAAATCAAGGAGAACCAGGTGTGTAGAAAACGAGGAGCAGGTGAAATCAATGTGTAACCATGGTAACGGACTAAACAGGAAGTAAGTGGGTCAGAAGAGAATGAAACAAAGATGGAAAAATAAACATGTGAAGATCTGAGTCACAGATCGCAACAGAAACCCACTACTACCGACCACGCAGTCTGATAGTTTATATATCAATGATGAAATATTAACATTGCAACACATGCCAATACGGCCTTTTTAGTTTACTAAATTACAATTTTAAATTTCCCGGGAGTTTCGTCTTGGAAACGTTGTGTAATGATGACGTGTACGCAAGACGTCACGGGTTTTTAGGAAGTATGAGCGCTGCGCACACACACAGCTAAATGTCGTCTGCTTTAACGGCATAATTATACAGTATTTTGGAGATCTGTGTTGCTGAATCTTTTGCAATTTGTTCAATTAATATTGGAGAAGACACAGTAGAAAGATGGAGTTGGGAAGCTTTAGCCTTTAGCCGCACAAACACACGGTGATTCCTTTTTTTAAATTCCTGGATGTGAAACTTTCCTATGGATCAGAGCGCGTTCAAGAGAACATGGATCCCGACCACATGTCAACCAACAGGTTTCGGTGAGAAAATTGTGGTAAAAAGTCTCCACTTACCGGAGATAAGCTGAGCTTGCGCCGTCCATGCAGCTGCCGTCGACTTCCCTGAGACACTGCGCGTCAACACACCCCTGGAAACACCCTTCCGACTATCAGGTAATATTAAACTTACTAAAACAGTAGCCACACAATAGAAAGATAAGGGATTTCCCAGAATTATCCTAGTAAATGTGTCTAAAAACATCGGAATCCGTCCCAATGCAATCGCGTTTTTTTTTTTTTTTCTAGTCAGTCGCTATCAATATCCTCAAACACAAATCTTTCATCCTCGCTCAAATTAATGGGGAAATTGTCGTTTTCTCGGTCCGAATAGCACTTTTTGTTGGAGGCTCCCATTAAAAACAATCTGAATATGTGAGGAGCCATCAAACATGTGACGTCATCATCTGCAACTTCTGGTAGAGGCAGGGCTTTTCTCTTAGCATCGAAAGTTGCAAACATTATCGTGGATGTTCTCTATTAAATCCTTTCAGCAAAAATATGGCAATATCACGAAATGATCAAGTATGACACATAGAATGGACCTGCTATCCCCGTTTAAATAAGAAAATCTCATTTCAGTAGGCCTTTAAAGTACCAATGATTTTCACACACACACTAGGTGTGGCAAAATTAGTCTCTGCATTTGACCCATTACCCTTGATCACCCCCTGGGAGCAGCGTGCAGCAGCAGTGGCCGCGCCCGGGAATCATTTTTGGTGATTCAAACCCTGAGAGGTAATGGGTCCCATTTTAAAGTCTATGGTGTGACTCGGCCGGGGTTTGAACTCACAACCTACCGATCTCAGGGCGGACACTCTAAAATGAGACAAATCTCACCAAACTTGTTTTTTCCCTGAAGCCATCATGACAACCATTGTGGCAGTTAATGATAACGCACTTTCACCACATATTTGGAACTCATTAAAGGAAAAAAAACACAACTTTAGGACAGAGTCTTGCATTCAACCCAATGTAAAGATGCTATTCCCATGCTGTAAGACCCATGATGCATCCATCCATCCATTTTCTACCGCTTATTCCCTTTTGGGGTCGCGGGGTGCGCTGGCGCCTATCTCAGCTACAATCGGGTGGAAGGCGGGGTACACCCGGGACAAGTCGCCACCTCATCGCAGGGCCAACACAGATAGACAGACAACATTCACACTCACATTCACACACTAGGGCCAATTTAGTGTTGCCAATCAACCTATCCCCAGGTGCATGTCTTTGGAGGTGGGAGGAAACCGGAGTACCCGGAGGGAACCCACGCATTCACGGAGAGAACATGCAAACTCCACACAGAAAGATCCCGAGCCTGGATTTGAACCCAGGATTCCATGATGCATTATGTTGTTTTTTTAAATGATTTCATCAGGAAAAAAATCCCATTGAGATTAAGAACCTATTTTTCTCGGGAGCAAAGTTACACATAAAATCACATTTCTCATTAAAATGACAGGACGGACATCATGTAAAACAGTTACAGATAACTGAGGCCATGTCTACATTAAGTTGTTTAAACCCTTAAACTAATAATTATTTAGCCTAAGCCCCAATTCAGCCACACTAACCTAGCGTTTAAGGTCCCCCTCCTCGAACAAATTTTTACACGGCTAGATTCCCCGTGTATTTGTACAATTTCCAGCACTTAGCTTTGTATGGACTCATTGATCGTTTACAAACTGAGTTCGGAGAGGAAGTGACGTCAGACCGACCGCACCACAGCCAGCTTCATAATAAAGCAGTGTCGAAACTTGGACCTAACCACTGGAAAGATGGAGGCGACTCATCCAGACATGCCTGTGTTTTTCCTTCCATCTGTACAGACGCTTGTGGAAATCACACATCAATACCTTAAGAGAAAGCGATTGCAGCTATTTGGGATACAACACTTCTCAGACGGCAAGAGAACTTTCCAATGTCGAGGTCAACTGTGATTGTACTTAGCGAAAAACTTTGTCCATTTGTCGAAGGAGAGTCAACGAGAATGCGGGCTCCCGTGGATGTGATAAAAAAAAGTAGCGTGTGCTTTGTACTACCTGGACGTCGAGGGAAATCTAAGGAAAACAGTGAAAGCATTTGGACTGGCAAAGCAGACTGTATCAGTTATTGTCCGCCATGTATGTCGCGGACTCAACGTCTAGGTCCAGAGTAAATAAAGTCACCAAAAGGAATGACCAATGAAGGTGATGGTAAAAGAGTGAGGAGTGTCCTGACCAGTTATCTAGATCTCTAGATTGACTGATGTAGAATGTTTTTTGTCACATTGTTTACGTGTCGAATAAAGATTTGATTAATTTATTATGGCTCAGGTGTGATTCACTACAATAGGGCCCCACAGCACACTGGATTCCAGTTAATTGAAATACCCATACTTGCCAACCTTGAGACCTTCGATTTCAGGAGGTGGGGGGTGGGGGTTGGGGGCGTGGTTAAGAGGGGTGGTGTATATTTCACCAACTTGAGTATTTCATATATATACATATATATATATATATATATATATATATATATATATATATATATATATATATATATATATATATATATATCAATGTTTACTTATATAGCCCTAAATCACTAGTGTCTCAAAGGGCTGCACAAACCACTACGACATCCTCGGTAGGCCCACATGTATATATATATATACATATATATATATATATATATATGTATTAAATACTTGACTTTCAGTGAATTCTAGCTATACATATTTATTTTATCATATATATGAATAAAATAAATAGTTGAATTTCCGACGGCACCTATCAAATACACAGAAATAAAAAACAGTTGTTCTACTAACTGTACTGTGCTTGCTGGTTACTTAAAAAAAAAACACTTACATTTCACTATTTGAGTAACCTTTGTTCTGCCATTTGCGTATTGGCGATCCTTCACGTATTTGTTTTAGACATCCGCAAATGAGAACGGAATGTTGCTTCCAGCTATCAGCATAGCCATCTTTGTCTCAGCATAAGATACACCTTCGGGGCTCCATTTTGCGAGGTGGCCCATAATACTGGGTTGTGAACGATGCTGCGCCGCGGACGCTTTGTGCTTCACTGACTGACCGATCATGGCTGAGTATATCCGTTCTGCCACCGTGTTCAATGGAGAAGTCTGTTCTACCAAATTTACAGGCAACATACCCCTTTCGCTTCGAACTCTCCTGGATAAACTGAAATTCTTGTTTCCGATCGTTCTGGAACTTGCAAGCGTATTTCTTCATTTTGCTCGTCGACGGTGTTCAATATTGGGTTGGAGTCAATAACCAGGCGACGTGATGAAGTTACGTCCCTTTACTGTGGGCTTCAGAACAGACTCCCTAATGCATGTTCCTTGACTGCACTTAAATGTAGAATATATTTACATTCTATTCTATGTACACTAGATGGCAGTATTGTCCTGTTTAAGAGGCTCACAACATTGAGTCAGGTTCTCATGGAGCTGGAGGGGGCGTGGCCACCAGCTCCGCCTGAATTTCGTGAGATTTTCGGGAGAACATTTGTCCCGGGAGGTTTTCAGGAGAGCCGCTGAATTTCGGGAGGGTTGGCAAGTATGGAAATACCACAACACTGGATACTGTTCATATAAGTTACAGCTGAGAACTTGCCCACAAAGCAACACTGGAGGTGACTATGACGTGCGTATTTTCCGTAATGTGTATTAGGTAGTGTTGCGGGGCGGACAGAATCGGGAGGGGGTCTTAAAACGGTGGCATTGTCGTGTGTGTGGACACGAATAGGGTTAGGTGGGATATAACCCTGGATAACATTATCCGGCTTAGTGTAAACAGAGCCTGAGGCTCTTTCAAATGCCTTCAGTTTAGATTTAAAAGCATTTAAGGATAAAAATTCCGTCAGCTTCCAGTTTCTTTGTAGCATGTTTCCACGTAAAAGGTTAGTAAAAGGTTTTAAAGACGGCCACTGGCTTTCCCGGGTCGCATTGCGAGGAACCTTAAGAGGTTGCAATGTGTGTTAAAGTGACCATGTGACGACTAAATGTTATTAGAGCGGAGATAACAGGAGAATAACACATGTGTTGACTGGGTTTCATCAGTCAAAGTGCACAATGATTCTCCAGGTTGCAGCAAGAGCACAGATGTGCACACACACACACACACACACACACACACACACACACACGCACATTGCCTTGTTCACAGCTGGAGGAGTCAGGGCTAAGGAGGTCAAACGACCAGGTCAGAGGTGACACTACAGAGAACTGTGATAGAGGAAGGAGGAACATGAAGGAGCATTGCACACACACACAAACAGACACACACACACAGTTAATGACTGATCAAAATGTGTCCGCATTCTGACTTCATCAGCATGTCCTCTAGGTCAGAGGTCACTGTACCAGAAGTCGTGCACAGGGTGAAAAATGTGTCGCACAGTGTAAAATGTTTAAGATGGACACTAGTCATTGTGTCCATTATCCTCAGCATTTGTCGAACCACACCCAAAAAAGGTATGTTAACGTAAACAAATGTGATTGGTCCGGGGTTTTAAGTGACAGCAGGTGCTGTAAAACAATTTGGAAATTGCATAGCATTCTGTTCAGGTGCATTGATGAGGGAAAAAGGGTTCGAGCAGCTCCACAATGAGCGAAGTACCCACTGTGACCTTTACATAGACCACTGCGTGGCACTACCAAGTGCACTGAGCACGGCCCGTTTTCACGGGACCACAAAACAGCTGCGTTTCCTCCTCACTCTCTCCTGTCGCCAGGCCAGGGAGAGTTGATACTACTCTCGCGGGTTTTTACAGTTTTTTTACACACAAAACTTTAAAAGTTTACACAGTTAACAAAGTCTACACATGGTAAGCAAAACTACTGTGCAGACTTGCCAATGAAAACAAGTAAGGCTGCGAATTTTTGGGTGTCCCACGATTCGATTCAATATCGATTCTTGGGGTCGCGATTCGATTATGTATTGATTTTTTTCGATTCAACGCGATTCTCGATTCAAAAACGATATTTTTCCAATTCAAAACCATTCTGTATTCATTCAATACATAGGATTTCATCAGGATCTACCCCAGTCTGCTGACATGCTAGCAGATTAGTAGATTTTTTTTAAAAAGCTTTTATAATTGTAAAGGACAATGTTTTATCGAATGATTGCAATAATGTAAATTTGTTTTAACTATTGAACGAACCAAAAATACGACTAATTTTATGTTTGTGAAAACATTGGACACAGTGTGTTGTCAAGCTTATGAGATGCGATGCAAGTGTAAGCCACTGTGACACTATTGTTCTTTTTTAAGATTTTTTATAAATGTCTAATGATAATGTCAATGAGGGATTTTTAATCACTGCTATGCTGAAATTATAATTAATATTGATACTGTTGTTGATAATATTAATTTTTGTTTCACTACTTTTGGTTTGTTCTGTGTCGTGTTTGTGTCTCCTCTCAATTGCTCTGTTTATTACAGTTCTGAGTGTTGCTGGGTCAGGTTTGGTTTTGGAATTGGATTGCATTGTTATGGTATTGCTGGGTAGTGGTTTGTTGGATTGATTAAAAAAAAAAAAAGAATAATTGATTTTTTTAAAAATGAGAATCGATTGTGAATCGCACAACGTGAGAATCGCGATTCGTATTCGAATCGATTTTTTCCTACACTCCTAGAAACAAGCCTGTTGGCTTTTCGTGCCATCCATTCGCCTTTTTAAAGCATTATTACATGGATTCATATCTTTAGGATGTCAATAAACTTCTCAATCAGTCAAACTATCAACATTAAGCACAGTTTTTGCAAAATATTACACACACCTTCCCATCTTGCACACATTTAAGGTTTGTGCAGTGCGTCTGCCTCACAATACCAAGGTCTTGGGTTCGATCCTGAGCTCAGGATCTTTCTGTGTGGAGTTTGCATGTTCTCCCCGTATACTACGGCTTCCTCCCGCCTCCAAAGAACATGCACTCACGGATAAGTTGATTGGCAACACTAAATCGGCCCTAGTGTATGAATGTGAGTGTGAATGTTGTCTGTCTATCTGTGTTGGCCCTGTGATGAGATGGCGACTTCCGCCCGAATGCTGCTGAGATAAGATCTAGCACCCCCTGTGACTCCATAAGGGACAAGCGGTAGAAAATGGATGGATGGATGGATGGATACACACACCTTCACATCTTGCACACATTTAAGGATTGTGATACACACAAATCCCACACTTTACACACACACTAGGATTGTTATACACACGCCTTCCTAGCTTGCACACATTTTGTCAGGTTGGGAGGGGTCGCCGCTTGCTGCGTGGTCGTTCTCCCAGGAAAGCAGACGGACTACTCATGACATGTAAACATGATTTAATCTTTAACTCAGAAAAGGTGAAAACAAAGAGGCGCACAAGGCGAAAGCACAACTTGATGTAGGAAGCAAAACTAACACTAAGACTAAACTTTGGACATGAAACTAAAAACACTTACTGTGGCTTGACAATAGCAGCATGGACTTTGGCATGAAAAACTAGCATGGACAGAGCATGAAAAGAACACAATGACGCCAGGGCGACTGACTGGCTAAGACAAGCTTAAATACTGCCACTGATTAGTGCTCGGGAAGCAGGTGAGTGGGTGAGCACTAATCAGGGAAAGGTGAACAAAATGATTAACCATGGCGACAAAACAAGGGAGTGAAAAAAAACAGGAACTTAAAGAGTCCAAAGGTCAACAGAACATAGCCAAACAAGACGTGATCAAAAAGACATGAGACGTTTAAGGACTCGTGATACACACACCTTCCTATCTTGCACACATTTAAGGAATAGTGATGCACACACCTTCTCATTTTACACACTTTTAAGGATTGTGATACACACACCTTCTCATTTTACACACTTTTAAGGATTGTGATACACACACCTTCTCATTTTACACACTTTTAAGGATTGTGATACACACACCTTCTCATTTTACACACTTTTAAGGATTGTGATACACACACCATCCCATCTTCCACACATTTAAGGATTGTGATACACACACCTTCACATCTTGCACACATATAAGGATTGTGATACACACGCCTTCTCATCTTACACACTTTTAAGGATTGTGATACACACACCTTCCCATCTTCCACACATTTAAGGATTGTGATACACACACCTTCACATCTTGCACACATATAAGGATTGTGATACACACGCCTTCTCATCTTACACACTTTTAAGGATTGTGATACACACACCTTCTCATCTTACACACATTTAAGGATTGTGATACACACACCTTCCATTATTGCACACATTTAAGGATTGTGATACACACACCTTCCATCATTGCACACATATAAGGATTGTGATATACACACCTTCTCATCTTACACACTTTTAAGGATTGTGATATACAGATTTCCACACTTTACACACACACTAGGATTGTTATACACACGCCTTCCCATCTTGCACACATTTTGTCAGGTTGGGAGGGGTCGCCGCTTGCTGCGTGGTCGTTCTCCCAGGAAAGCAGACGGACTACTCATGACATGTAAACATGATTTAATCTTTAACTCAGAAAATGTGAAAACAAAAAGGCACACAACTTGATGTAGGAAACAAAACTAACACTAAGACTAAACTTTGGACATGAAACTAAAAACACTTACTGTGGCTTGACAATAGCAGCATGGACTTTGGCATGAAAAACTAGCATGGACAGAGCATGAAAAGAACACAATGACGCCAGGGCGACTGACTGGCAAAGACGAGCTTAAATACTGCCGCAGATTAGTGCTCGGGAAGCAGGTGAGTGGGCGAGCACTAATCAGAGAAAGGTGAACAAAATGATTAACCAAAACAAGGTAGTGAAAAAAAACAGGAACTTAAAGAGTCCAAAGGTCAACAGAACATAGCCAAACAAGACGTGATCAAAAAGACATGAGACGTTTAAGGACTCGTGATACACACACCTTCTCATTTTAAACACTTTTAAGGATTGTGATACACACACCTTCTCATTTTACACACTTTTAAGGATTGTGATACACACACCATCCCATCCTCCACACATTTAAGGATTGTGATACACACACCTTCACATCTTGCACACATATAAGGATTGTGATACACACGCCTTCTCATCTTACACACTTTTAAGGATTGTGATACACACACCTTCCCATCTTCCACACATATAAGGATTGTGATATACACACCTTCCATTATTGCACACATTTAAGGATTGTGATACACACACCTTCCATCATTGCACACATCTAAGGATTGTGATATACACACCTTCTCATCTTACACACTTTTAAGGATTGTTTTATACAGATTTCCACACTTTACACACACACTAGGATTGTTGTACACACGCCTTCCCATCTTGCACACATTTTGTCAGGTTGGGAGGGGTCGCCGCTTGCTGCGTGGTCGTTCTCCCAGGAAAGCAGACAGACTACTCATGACATGTAAACATGATTTAATCTTTAACTCAGAAAAGGTGAAAACAAAGAGGCGCACAAGGCGAAAGCACAACTTGATGTAGGAAACAAAACTAACACTAAGACTAAACTTTGGACATGAAACTAAAAACACTTACTGTGGTTTGACAATAGCAGCATGGACTTCGGCATGAAAAACTAGCATGGACAGAGCATGAAAAGAACACAATGACGCCAGGGCGACTGACTGGCTAAGACGAGCTTAAATATTGCCACTGATTAGTGCTCGGGAAGCAGGTGAGTGGGCGAGCACTAATCAGGGAAAGGTGAACAAAATGATTAACCATGGCGACAAAACAAGGGAGTGAAAAAAAACAGGAACTTAAAGAGTCCAAAGGTCAACAGAACATAGCCAAAGAAGACGTGATCAAAAAGAAATGACACGTTTAAGGACTCGTGATACACACACCTTCTCATCTTACACACTTTTAAGGATTGTGATACACACACCTTCTCATCTTACACACATATAAGGATTGTGATACACACACCTTCTCATCTTACACACTTTTAAGGATTGTGATACACACACCTTCCCATCTTCCACACATTTAAGGATTGTGATACACACACCTTCACATCTTACACACTTTTAAGGATTGTGATACACACACCTTCCCATCTTCCACACATTTAAGGATTGTGATACACACACCTTCACATCTTGCACACATATAAGGATTGTGATACACACACCTTCCCATCTTACACACTTTTAAGGATTGTGATACACACACCTTCCCATCTTCCACACATTTAAGGATTGTGATACACACACCTTCTCATCTTACACACTTTTAAGGATTGTGATACACACACCTTCCCATCTTCCCCACATTTAAGGATTGTGATACACACACCTTCCATTATTGCACACATTTAAAGGCCTACTGAAATGAGATTTTCTTATTCAAACGGGGATAGCAGGTCCATTGTATGTGTCATACTTGATCATTTCGCGATATTGCCATATTTTTGCTGAAAGGATTTAGTAGAGAACATCGACGATAAAGTTCGCAACTTTTGGTCGCTAATAAAAAAGCCTTGCCTGTACCGGAAGTAGCAGACGATGTGCATGTGATGTCACGGGTTGTGGAGCTCCTCACATCTGAACATTGTTTACAATGTGAGCCACCAGCAGCAAGAGCGATTCTGACCGATATAGCGACGATTTCCCCATTAATTTGAGCGAGGATGAAAGATTCGTGGATGAGGATATTGATAGTGAAGGACCAGAAAAAAAAAAAAAAGTTAAAAAAATAATAATGAATAAACCAGCGATTCAGATGTTTTTAAACATATTTACTAGGATAATTCTGGAAAATCCCTTATTTGCTATTGTGTTGCTAGTGTTTTAGTGAGATTAAATAGTACCTGAAGTCGGAGGGGTGTGGCCACGGGTGTCTTGACGCCAGAGTCTCTGAGGGAAGTCACGCAGCTGCATGGACGGTTCAAGCTCCGCAGAGCTCCGGTAAGAGGCGACTTTATACCACAATTTTCTCACCGAAAACTGCCGGTAGACATGTAGTCGGGATCCATGACCGCTTGACCGCTCTGATCCATTGTAAAGCTTCACCTCCGGGAATTTTAAACAAGGAAACATCGGCTGTGTTTGTGTAGGTAAAGGCTAAATCTTCCCAACTCCAACTTTCTACTTTGACTTCTCCATTATTAATTGAACAAATTGCAAAAGTATCAGCAACACAGATGTCCATAATACTGTTTAATTATGTGATTAAAGCAGACTACTTATAGCTTGGATCGGGCTGGAAAATAATATTTGCTACAACCCGAGACGTTAAACGCACCCGTCATCATACCACGACGTTTTGAACACAACACTTTGTGGGAAATTTAAAATTGCAATTTAGTAAACTAAAAAGGCCTTATTAGCATGTGTTGCAATGTTAATATTTCATCATTGATATATAAACTATCAGACTGCGTGGTGGGTAGTAGTGGGTTTCAGTAGGTCTTTAAGGATTGTGATACACACACCTCCCCATCTTCCACACATTTAAGGATTGTGATACACACATCTTTACTTTCAGATTTTTTTTTAAACCTTTTTGTTTGTCTCAGATTTGAATTGTACCGCATGTCATTGTTGACTACTGGGATATGTTACTTTACCTGACTGTGGTAAAAAAAAATACATATTTGCAGTTTGCAGCATCATTGTTGAGCACTTTTTGAAAAGACTATTTTTACTTTAAAAAAGGGATGGGATTAAATAAACTCTGCTTCTTTCGATTCCTTTTCAAACAATTTAAAAAGAGAAACTGGAAATTGTGATGTATCATGTTGTATGCTTGCATGTCCGAAATAAACTCAAACTCAACTCAACTCAACTTTCTCTTTAGGTCCTTACGTATTGGCCCACTTCGATTGCTGTGGATTTGCCAATATATTTTGCCAGGTTACAGTAATCATTCTTCACGTATGCTAAAAAGGTCGGGAAAATGCCCCAAACATGTGATTTCTTATAGTAAAATAAGGTGTTTTTACAAATGTGTTTTGTATTCATTACTGTTGTCGGTAACTCACTCCAATACTGTCTTATCATTCGAAATCTGTGTGAGTGAGATGACATGAAAAATGCATTTTTACAAATGCTTGCTTTTTTTGTGTGTCATCAAGTCATTACCATGAATTGATTAACGTGGACCCCGACTTAAACAAGTTGAAAAACTTATTCAGGTGTTACCATTTTAGTGGTCAATTGTACGGAATATGTACTATACTGTGCAATCTACTAATAAAAGTCTCAATCAATCAATCAATCTTTCAAATAATCTAGGAATTAAGAAAATTGAATGTGGTGTTTGGAAAAGTGTGTATATATTTGGAAAAAAGACACACTTAGTAAAATTGTGCATAAGCAAATGGAAAAAAACTGTACATCCTCTGTTGTCTTTCATTTGTCAGCTGGCGGGGGAAGCGATCACACTAGTTGTCATGTCTATGTGATCATGTTTTGTTTTAGTCATGTTCTGTTTGTTTTTTGGCCACTCAGTTCCTGTTTTTGCACTTCCAGGTTAGTTTTGTCACCATGACTACCCATTAGTTTTCACCTGTCCTCATGTCTCACACCTGTTTTCACTAATCACCACAGTATTATTTAAGCCTGTCTGTTTATGTTGTTCATGCTAGCAACATCACACCCTCCATCACCTGCTACGCACCTTGTAATCCATGCCAATGATCCGTTCCAAGTAAGTTTTCTCGTTATTTATGCCACAGTGCAAGTTTTTGTTTTATGTTCATAGTTTGGCCTTAGTGCGAGTTTTGTTTTCACAGCCAAGTTTTTGTACCGCCATTGTGCGCGTCTTTTTTTTGCCTTTTTTGTGCAATATAGTATTAAAAGAAAAGATGTCTTTACCTTGATGACATCTCATGTCCAAGTTCACTTGCATCTTGGGAAAACAACCACCTCATAGTCCAAGTATTGACACAAGTGAATTGTCCTTTCTTTTGACTTGTCTTCATTATGTTCATAAAAGCACTGTGGAGTGAGTGGGCCATGTTTTTGACTTGATTATCATTTCCAGTACTTTTTGTCATTTCCTTTAAAAAAAAAAAAAAAGTCCCCCGTCAGCTGTCCCATCTCCCATGAAGAGCGTCAGAAAGATCCTGGCAAGTTTCTTTAAAGCAGAACAAGAGTCTAATGGTAATACTGATGATAATAATAATAATAATAATAATAATAATAATAATAATAATAAACTATCTTGACTTCTTTAATGCAAACGCTCAAGACTTTAGAAATGTGTTTTAAAAAAGTCAGCGCTGGAAAAAACGTGACCTCAGTTCTAAACGAGAAAGACACAATTTGCATTTTTGCAGAATCGTGCAGCCCTAAGGTTATATTTTCCGTTCTCCATTTTCCTACACGAGCTTAGATATATCCCCTTGAATAAATGTCAAGTTTCTCCTGCTAATGAGAAGCTTATAGGGGAACTGCACTTTTTTGGGAAATCTTGCCCACCATTCACAATCTCTATGTAAGACAAGAACACACATTGTTTTTTTAATGCATCATAAGTCATTAAATACGACAAGTACGAGGTGTCTAACAATCCAGCTAATAGGAGTACTCTATTGCGCCCATGAAGCTATTCAAAAAATAACAAATGTTTATTTACAACACCCGAAACCGGTGAAGATTCAGCATAAATGGTGCCTTCACAGATGTGTAAGTGACCAGTGCTTCGGCACTAATACACCCTCATACCATCACAGATGCTGGCTTTTGCGCCTGTAACAATCTGGATGGTTCTTTTTCTCTTCGGTCCGAAAGACACCACGTCCACAGTTTCCAAAAACAATTTTAAATGTGGACTTGTGGTCAGAAAACGTTTCCACTTTGCATCAGTCCATCTGAGATAAGCTCGGGACCAGTTTCTGGGTGTTGTTGATAAATGGCTTTCGCTTTGCAAAATAGAGTTTAAACTTGCACTTACAGATTTAACGACGACAGTGGTTTTTTGAAGTGTTCCTAAGCCCGTGTGGTGATATCCTTTACACACTGATGTCGCTTTTTGATGCAGTACTGCCTGAGGGATCCAAGGTCACAGGCATTCAATGTTACAAGCAGTGATTTCTCCAGATTCTCTGAACCTTTTGATGATAGTATGGACCGTAGATGGTGATATCCCTAAAATCCTAGCAATATCGAGAAATGTTGTTATTAAACTGTTGGACAACTTGCTCACTTATTTGTTGACAAAGTGGTGACCCTCGCCGCATCCTTGTTAGTGAATGACTGAGCATTTCATGGAACCTGCTTTCATACCCAATCATGGCACCCACCTGTTCCCAATTAGCCTGTTCACCTGTGGGATGTTCCAAATAAGTTTTTGATGAGCATTTCTCAACTTTCTCAGTCTTTTTTGACACTTGTGCCAGCTTTTTTGAAACATGTTGCAGGCATCAAATTCCAAATGAGCTAATACTTGCAAAAAAATAACAAAGTATTTTTGTTCAAACGTTAAGTATCTTAAATATGTAGGTTCCTACTGTGGAAAGATCATCATTCTTAATCTTTGTTGTATTATCGTGTCAGTTTATATGAACGTGACACGAGTTTCTGACCATTTACGACGCTACATGTTGGTCGTCATGGGAAATTTGGTCTTCATTTAGGCAAAACACTACAGCTTCAGTCCACTGGTGTCGCCAAAACTGAAAGTTCTTAAGTGGGACTTTAAAAGGCAACTATATATTTTTTTTATTTTGCCTATCATTCACAATAATCATGTAAGAAAATAACAAATATATTTTTTATATTATGTTCTGCATTCCGACTCGTAAATAAAAGTGAGAAAAAGTCCACTTTCACTCAGTTCGCGTCCATACACTAAATTAGTCAGATTTCTGAAATAGTTTGGTTCTAAATAAGCCTCCTACAGCCAATAAAAACACTTTAATCCGATTTTGTTCGGTTTTTTGAAAATGTCGGACTAACAACACCTGGATTATATTATGCTAGACCCACTCCACGTCCATTGCATCCGGTCTCCCCTAGAGGGAGGGGGGTCCCCCACATTGCCGTCCTCTCCAAGGTTTCTCATAGCCATTCACATTGATATCCCACTGGGTTGTGAGTTTTCCCTTGCCCTTACGTGGGATCCGAACTGAGGATGTTGTTGTGGCTTGTGCAGCCCTTTGAGACACTTGTTATTTAGGGCTATAGAAATAAAGATTGATTGATTGATTGATTTTGCGATTGGAAACCGATGAAATCGATGGGAGTAAAAAGGAAACAGATTTATTTAAGAAGGTAGCTAAGGCAGTGGTTCTCAACCTTTTTTCAGTGATGTACCCCCTGTGAGCCTTTTTTAATTCAAGTACCCCCTAATCAGAGCAAATCATTTTTGGTTGAAAAAAAGAGATAAAGAAGTAAAATACAGCACTATGTCATCAGTTTCTGATTTATTAAATTGTATAACAGTGCAAAATATTGCTCATTTGTAGTGGTCTTTCTTGAACTATTATGAAAAAAAGATATAAAAATAACTAAAAACTTGTTGAAAAATAAACAAGTGATTCCATTATAAATAAAGATTTCTACACATAGAAGTAATCATCAACTTAAAGTGCCCTCTTTGGGGATTGTTATAGAGATCCATCTGGATTCATCAACTTAATTCTAAACATTTCTTCACAAAAAAAAGAAATCTTTAACATCAACATGTCCACAAAAATCTAGCTGTCAACACTGAAAATTGCATTGTTGCATTTCTTTTCACAGTTTATGAACTTACATTCATATTTTGTTGAAGTATTATTCAATGAATATATTTATAAATGATTTTTGAATTGTTGCTATTTTTAAAATATTTTTGAAAAATCTAACGTACCCCTTGGCATACCTTCAAGTACCCCCAGGGGTACGTGTACCCCCATTTGAGAACCGGACTCCCGAACGAAATACGAATGAGATGAAAGATAATGAAGCAGCTGTCAAGGGCGAGTAATAAACCATAAACAAACCTCCCCAAACTGATTAACAATAACTCTGTACTCCACACAACTGGCAAGATACTCCAGAACAATAGCAACCCTCATCTGGAACAGTATTAGTCGGAGCACAAGTGGTCTTCTCCTTCGGATTTAAAATGGCTACTATCAATCCACAGATCTTTTTGAATGAACTCCGAGATTAAAAAAGTTTTGTTTTCATGATTCATCGTCTCAAAATTCCTTCGAAAAAACTTTCTTTGCTTCAGACCTGCTTCTGCCTCGATACATTCTTGGTAGTAACGTCATGTTCGTAGCAGAAGCCAAGATAATTTCTTAATTCTCCCTGCTATTTAACCATCTGCATGGCCATTAGAGACATTCTATTAGTAATCTGTGGCAATATTACAGCAGACATCCCTTGTTACAATTAGTATGGATCTGCAGATGGCTAGTGTGATGTCATAAGTCAACCGAGAAAGGAAGTCATTTTTCCATGCTAAAATGGTATAAGCAACCTCTAATGAATGGGGGGCACAATGTGTATGACCAATAGTCGCATTCGAGAGTGTGCAGTTTACACGTATGTGTGAAAATACAAAAAAACAAAACTATTTGAGAAATCAGACTCATTTAGTGCATGGAAACGTAGTGATTGAAGCCCATATCAGTCTGATTATGTCAAAGCAACGGCATAAGGAAAATAAATGTAAGTCCTTAACGGTGGTGTTTATGAGAACAATATCACTAATACTTGGCTATTATTCAGGTCATGAAATGTAAATTGAGTATTTTTGTTGTTTTTTTGGATGGTTATACATTGGGTTTCATAGTCGGAATAGTGACGATGTCATGGCTCCCATTGACTCCTGTGGAAGCGGACTTTTATTTATGAGATAGAATGCATTAAAAAACAAAAATCGTTCTTGTCTCTCATAAGGATTGTGAATTATAGGCAAAATTCCAAAGAAAGTGCATTTCCGCTTCGTACATTTAAATGTCTAAGTATATTTAAAACACATATCCATATTTTCCGGACCATAGGGCGCACTTGAAATCATTTTTTTTTTCTCAAAACTCGACTGTGCGCCTTATAACCCGGTGCACCTAATGTACGGAACATTTCTGGTTTTGCTTACCAACCTCGAAGCTATTTTAGTTGGTACATGGTGTAATGATAAGTTTGACCAGTAGATGGCAGTCAAAAATATGAGATAAATGTAGACTGCAATATGACTCAAGTAAACAACACCAACATTGTATATGTTCCTTTGAAAATATAGAACATTACACACGGCGCTCAAAAATCTATCAAAATGTTTTAGTACAACTTTGGTAAGCTATTAAGCCACACCCCTTGATGGATTGTCGGGACCTTAAACATACAAGTATTATTATGGATCGTGTATAAGGTAATACATTATATCTGGCGTTTAGTTTCGCGATATTATGCAAAATAAACTTTTCTTACCTTCTGGTACCTGCCCAGAGCAGAGCAGAAAAGAAACGGCAGATCAACTGGTCTAAAAGGGGGCTCCATTTAAAGGCTATAGAATACAAATGAGTTTTAAGATGGGACTTAAATGCTTCTACTGAGGTAGCATCTCAAACTGTTACAGGGAGGACATTCCAGAGTACTGGAGCCCGAATAGAAAACGCTCTATAGCCCGCATAATTTTTTTGGGCTCTGGGAATCACTAATAAGCCTGAGTTCTTTGAACGCAAATGGTACAATACAATCAGCAAGATAGGATGATGCTAGACTGTGTAGTATTTTATACATAAGTAGTAAAACCTCAAAGTCACATCTTAAGTGCACAGGAATTAAATTAAATTATATTAAAATACCAATGATTAAAGTACACACATACTAGATGTGGTGAAATTATTCTCTGCATTTGACCCATTACCCTGGGAGGTGAGGGGAGCAGTGGGCAACAGCGGTGCCGCGCCCGGGAAATAATTTTTGGTGATTTAACCCCCAATTCCAACCCTTAATGCTGAGTGCCAAGTGGGGAGGTAATGGGTCCCATTTTTGTAGTATTTGGTATGACTCGGCCGGGATTTGAACTCACAACCTACCGATCTCAGGGTGGACGCTCTGACCACTGGGCCACTGAGTAAGCCAGTGCAGGTGAGCTAGTATAGGCGTAATGTGATCAAACTTTCTTGTTCTTGTCAAAAGTCAAGTCAAACGCCAGTCTAATTCAAAAGTTTTAGCACATTTTTCGTGTTTTTCCTACAGTTAGCATTTGGTGACCTCAAACAACAAGGTTATGGATTGATTCGCACTGTTTTTCCGCCTTTTGAAGGGCACAGGAAAAACTCTGAAATCGATCTAGAAAGTTCTTAAAAAAGTGCTCGAATTTGGGCATAGAAAAGGTGTACAAACAGAAAGACTTAAATAGGGTGAGTAGTATAACTTTATTTTAGTTTAATTATGTTGGCCCTGCGATGAGGTGGTGACTTGTCCAGGGTGTACCCTGCCTTCCGCCCGATTGTAGCTGAGATAGGCGCCAGCGCCCCCCGCGACCCCAAAAGGGAATAAGCGGTAGAAATGGATGGATGGATATACACTACTTAGCCTATTGTAACGCTTGTGTGACAGAGATTGAATGTTTATCATAGAGCCTTGAACAGATTGACGTATTTTACATCAGTAGGCCCCAACCACCGGTCCAGGGACCGGCACCGGTCCGTGACGCATTTACTACCGGGCCGCACAGAGGCATTAAATCATTTATAACTGACCGCTTTGTTATTTTTACTTTCGTCAGTCCTACCAGACATACCAATAAGCTTGTTCGTAAAAGTATTATAAAACCCCTGATAGGAAGTTGCCATTTGCTATATTTGTTTTGATTGATTGATTGAAACTTTTATTAGTAGATTGCACAGTACAGTACATATTCTGTACAATTGACCACTAAATGGTAACAGCCGAATAAGTTTTTCAACTTGTTCAAGTCGGGGTCCACATTAATCAATTCATGGTACAAATATATACTATCAGCATAATACAGTAGTCACACAAGTTAATCATCAGAGTATATACATTGAATTATTTACATTATTTACAATCCAGGGGGTGGGATGTGGTGGGGGGGGGGGGGGGGGGGTTGGTTGGAATTAGCACTTCAGTCATCAACAATTGCATCATCTGAGAAATGGACATTGAAACAGTGTAGGTCTGACTTCGTAGGATATGTACAGCGAGCAGTGAACATAATGAGTTCAGAAAGTATTGTTACATCTTTGTTACGTGGACCCCGACTTAAACAAGTTGAAAAACTTATCCGGGTGTTACCATTTTGTGGTCAATTGTACGAAATATGTACTGTACTGTGCAATCTACTAATACAAGTGTTAATCAATCAATCAAAGGACAATGCACATTAATAAACATTCATCCATCCATCCATTTTCTACCGCTTATTCCCTTTCGGGGTCGCGGGGGGCGCTGGCGCCTATCTCAGCTACAATCGGGCGGAAGGCAGGGTACACCCTGGACAAGTCGCCACCTCAAATGTAAAGGTGCCAAATCGTAGCTAAAAGCCAGGTTCCATCTGCAGTCCGCGGCAGGTTGATGCCCTAAGATCAGGGCAGATCAGAAACAAAGTGACCATAGTAGTTATGGAGAAGTGCTAAATTGTTGTGTACGTCAATGGCGCTAAAGGAAGAAAATACACATCTCCTTTGGCCTAGTAAGTTGAAGTGCACATAGTCCTATTACACAAGTAGTTAGCAATAACAGATGTACTTACGCATGGAAAATTGGCCCAAAAAAAGCAAACGGTGTATTTACGTATGAAATATTGCACAAATATGGATACATAACTCTGAGAATGGAAGTAGAAATCCCTAAAACAGTGGTTCTTAACCTGGGTTCGATCGAACCCTAGGGGTTCTGTGAGTCTGCCTCAGGGGTTCGGCAGAGCCTCCTCCGCAGCGGTCAAGACACACCATACTCATGAATTGATTAACGTGGACCCTGACTTAATTAAACAAGTTGAAAAACTTATTGGGGTGTTACCATTTAGTGGTCAATTGTACGGAATATGTACTGTACTGTGCAATCTACTAATAAAAGTTTCATTCAATCAATCAATCAATCAATCAATCGTGTAAATAAAAACATGTCCCTATCAGTGTATCTGTACTGTAAAGTTAAAATTTGAATGACAATAAAAAGGAAGTCTAAGGATTATGGATACCCCCCCAAACAATGGTCCCTTTAATTTGACATCTAATTTGCAAGTGTGTAATTTGTTGTGAGTTCATGCACTGGGTTGGTTTTGTTCTTTGAACAAGGTGATGTTCATGCATGGTTCATGTTGTGCACTATTGGAAAAAAAAACCCATATAACATTCTCTTGAATTTGAAAATAAAAAAACATTTTATTTTTCACTAAGGAAGGGTTCGGTGAATGTGAATATGAAACCGGTGGGGTTCGGTACCATCATCAAGGTTAAGAACCACTGCTCTAGAAATATATGGGAGCAATTGATTGATTGATTGATTGATACTTTTATTAGTAGATTGCACAGTTCAGTACATATTCCGTACAATTGACCACTAAATGGTAACACCCGAATACGTTTTTCAACTTGTTTAAGTCGGGGTCCACGTTAATCAATTCATGGTAGCCAATAGCAAGTATTTTGAGCTTTATTATATATCCATGCTCTTCTCCTTGAATGTGATGTATCGCTTATTACCCATCAGATAGTGAGTAAAAACCGAAAGTATATGGATAGTTGTTGTTGTTTTTTTGCAAAAGGAAAAGGTCTGGGTTGTCCGGCTTCCTCCCACCTCCAAAGACATGCACCTGGGGTTAGGTTGATTGGCAATACTGTGAATATGAGTGTGAGTGTTGTCTGTCTATCTGTGTTGGCCCTGTGATGAGGTGGCGACTTGTCCAGGGTGTAACCCGCCTTCCGCCCGAATGCAGCTGACTCCCCGTGACCCCAAAAGGGACAAACGGTAGAAAATGGATGGATGGATGGTCAGTACTGCCTCGTTTCTCTTGTTATATTCTTATTTTTCCTGTTATATTTTTATTCTTATTGTTGCGTTTTATTTTTATTCTGACTATAAAATTGTATATTTTATTTCCATTTATACCTCCATTATTGGATTTTTAAATTATATCTCAAATCTGTACACTGTTGCTGGAATTCGCTCCAGCGACCCCAAAAGGGACAAGCGGTAGAAAATGGATGGATGGATCGAAAAGGCCAGGGGCTCCCACCAATTGAATGTTATGGTGAGTTTTTTCATGTGTTCATTTTTTACGCACTTATTTGTCTGTATTTATCTTCCTCCTATGGAAGGCCGGTGGGTGAAAATAATGCCTACATTAAACTGGTCCTGCCCTGCGATGAGGTGGCGACTTGTCCAGGGTGTACTCCGCCTTCCGCCCGATTGTAGCTGAGATAGGCGCCAGCGCCCGCTGCGACCCCAAAAGGGAATAAGCGGTAGAAAATGAATGAATGAATAAACTGGTCCTTGGAGCAAAAAAGGATGGGGACCCCTGTTTTACATGATTTCCAGTGTTTTATTTTTAACCATTGCTAATGACAACCTTCATGTTTAACCTCCTAAAAGCAGTTTAAAGGCCTACTGAAACCCACTACTACCGACCACGCAGTCTGATAGTTTATATATCAATGATGAAATATTAACATTGCAACACATGCCAATACGGCCTTTTTAGTTTACTAAATTGCAATTTTAAATTTCCCGGGAGTTTTTTCTTGAAAACGTCGCGTAATGCTGACGTGTACGCGTGACGTCGCGGGCTGTTAGGGAAAATGAGCGCTGCGCACACACACAGCTAAAAGTCATCTGCTTCAACCGCATAATTACACAGTAATTTGGAGATCTGTGTTGCTGAATCATTTGCAATTTGTTCAATTAATATTGAAGAAGTCAAAGTAGAAAGATGGAGTTGGGAAGCTTTAGCCTTTAGCCACACAAACACACGGTGATTCCTTGTTTAAAATACACGGAGGTGAAACTTTACTATGGATCAAAGCAAACATGGATCCCGACTGAATGTCAACCAGCAGGTTTCGGTGAGAAAATTGTGGTAAAAAGTCGCTTCTTACCCGGATATCAGCTGAGCTTCTGCCGCCCATAAAGCTGCCGTCGACTTCCCTGAGACACTGCGCGTCAACACACCCGTGGACACACCCCTCCGACTATCAGGTAGCAACACAATAGAAAGATAAGGGATTTCCAAGAATTATCCTAGTAAATGTGTCGAAAAACATCAGAATCCATCCCAATGCAATCGCGTTTTTTTTCTTTTTAACTTTTTTTTTTTTTTTCTAGTCCGTCACTATTAATATCCTCAAACACAAATCTTTCATCCTCACTCAAATTAAAATTAATGGGGAAATTGTCATTTTCTCGGTCCGAATAGGTCTTTGTGTTGAAGGCTCCCATTAAAATCAATGTGAATATGTGAGGAGCCATCAACATGTGACGTCATCTTCTGCTACTTCCGGTAGAGGCAAGGCTTTTCTCTTAGCACCGAAAGTTGCGAACTTTATCGTCGATGTTCTCTACTATATCCTTTCAGAAAAAATATGGCAATATCGCAAAATGATTAAGTATGACACATAGAATGGACCTGCTATCCCCGCTTGAATAAGAAAATCTCATTTCAGTAGGCCTTTAAGTCCAGTTAAAGTTTGTGTTTTGAAGGCGCCAAGTGTTCCCGTACTTGGAGTGATAAGGTATCTTCCCTCCCTGTTGTTCACGTGACTTCGGCGCACACGCACCGTCTTATCAGCACATGAAGGTACGCAAAGCGGCGTGCATGATCAACGGTGCGCGCTCGTGACCCCGAGTTCAATTAGCCCTGGCATGCGGCCTAATTTCACGGCGTGACCCCTGCTGCTGCACAAGAGGCACTCACAGGCACTCCCGCGTATGTCTGCCCCTCATCAATGCGCCCTTTGAAGGGCCCGAGAAGGCCCGGAAGACCCCGCGGAACGAAAAGTGGCAATCGCAGCGCTCGACTTCACGGTGATGAATCGATCACAAGGGGGAGATTTTCAGCCTCAGAGAAGCCTGGCGACCTTTAACCCCAGCCACAGGGTGTCCACTCAAGACAACAAGTGCAACATTTGTTTGCGAAAACGAGGATAGCAAGCGGTCATGTCTTGTTTTAAATGAAAGTGTCATATGCAGCGTTAGGGGAAAACAGTGTCACATGGTAACGGCGTGACAAGTTTTACTTCTGCTAGAATTAAATAAAATAAAGCGGTGCGTTTGATGTATCGTGGCACGCTACTTTTTGATGTGCTGCTGTGTCAACAAGAAAGCGTCGGAAGCGCAGCAAGTTCCGTGCAGGAAGTAACTTTTTACTAAGAGAAGTAACAAGCAGCACCACACTAAAATGGGCTTGATGTCCATCGATCCATCCATTTTCTACCGCTTATTCCCTTTTGAGGTTACGGGGGGCGCTGGCGCCTATCTCAGCTACAATCGGGCGGAAGGCGGGGTACACCCTGGACAAGTCGCCACCTCATCGCAGGGCCAACACAGACAGACAGACAACATTCACACTCACATTCACACACTAGAGCCAATTTAGTGTTGCCAATCAACCTATCCCCAGGTGCATGTCTTTGGAAGTGGGAGGAAGCCGGAGTACCCGGAGGGACCCACGCATTCACGGGGAGAACATGTAAACTCCACACAGAAAGATCCCGAGCCTGGATTTGAACCCAGGACTGCAGGACCTTCGTATTGTGAGGCAGACGCACTAACCCCTCTGCCACCGTGAAGCCGGGCTTGATGTCAAATAGGAAAAAAGGCAACATCACACAGCAAACAATACACAACACAGATAGACAGACAACATTCACACTCACATTCACAAACTAGGGCCAATTTAGTGTTGCCAATCAACCTATCCCCAGGTGCATGTCTTTGGAGGTGGGAGGAAGCCGGAGTACCCGGAGGGAACCCACGCATTCACGGGTAGAACATGTAAACTCCACACAGAAAGATCCCGAGCCTGGATTTGAACCCAGGACTGCAGGACCTTCGTATTGTGAGGCAGACGCACTAACCCTCTGCCACCGTGAAGCCGGGCTTGATGTCAAATAGGAAAAAAGGCAACATCACACAGCAAACAATACACAACATTTAAGTACACTTTAATGTCGTCCTGATACCATTATTTTGGTACCAGTACCAAAATTATTTTGATACTTTTCATTACTTTTCAATATTTTTCAAAATAAAGGGGACCACAACAATGGCATTATTGGTTTTATTTTACCGGCTTCCTCCCACTTCCAAAGACATGCACCTGGGAATAGGTTGATTGGCAACACTAAATTGGCCCTACTGTGTGAATGTTGTCTGCCTATCTGTGTTGGCCCTGCGAGGAGGTGGCGACTTGTCCAGGGTGTACACCGCCTTCCGCCTGATTGTAGCTGAGATAGGCGCCAGCGCCCCCCGCCACCCCTTTAGGGAATAAGCCGTAGAAAATGAATGGATGGATGGGTTTTATTTTAACAAAAAAATCTTAAGGTAAATTAAACATATGTTTATTATTGCAAGTTTGTCCTTAAATAAAATAGTGAACATACAAGACAATTTGTCTTCTAGTAGTAAATAAGCAAACAAAGGCTCCTAATTAGTCTGCTGATGTATGCAGTAACAAATTATTTTGTCAACATTGTAAAGGACAAGTGGTAGAAAATTGATTATTAATCTACTTGTTCATTTACTGTTAATGTCTGCTTACTTTCTCTTTTAACATGTTCTATCTACACTTCTGTTAAAACGTCATAATCTCTTATTCTTCTGTTGTTTGATACTTTACATTAGTTTTGGATAATACCACAAATGTGGGTATCAATCCGATATACCAAGTCGTTACAGTATCATACATTGGTCATATTTAAAGTCCTCATGTGTCCAACTACTTATTTCCTGAGTTTATAAACATAATATACATTTTTGAAAATAGAAAAAAGATTTTGTGATGCTAAATAAATCGACGTAACCATAGTAGTATCGACTACATACGCTACTGTACTTGGTATCATTACAGTGGATGTTCGGTGTAGATCCACCAAAGGCATTTGTTTACATTTTTACGCCAGTGAGCTACGGTGTGTAGTGAAGCATGTTTAGCTATTCTTTGTCCTGCATGGATGATACTTGTAAGAAACATACTTTATTTGTCACCATGGAAACAAGGATTAGTGATTTTGAAGTAGCTAGAACACTGCTGACTGGGGCTGGACTTTAGTCGCTAGCTAGCTAGCCACGTCTTAAAGCACCTCTTCCTTATTGCGTTTCGGTGTTATAACTTCACCTTTATCGTTAGTTTTTAAGCCAAAATGCATCCGTTCTCCCTTTTCTGTCTCCACACTGTGTCTGCTTGTAAGTACTCCGTGATACTGCGCTGCTGAACGTGCTCGATTCAGATTCAGAAGTACTTTTTTAAAAAGGTAAATGTTGGGGTGGGATTCAGTCAAAGACTTGACTCCAGGGATGGGGTCCAGGCGGAGGAAGAAAAAAAAATTCATAGCCATAGCACACATTAACACATTAATCAACAAAACGTGAAACAGAGGGGAGGGAGGGGGAGCTATGGAAGCTGGCTGCTGCGGTGGGTGTGGGGGGTTGTGAGTGCATATGTCCATTGTCCAGGGTGTAGTGTTGTTGTGTCTAAAGGCCTGGGGTTGCTCTGCAGGCAATGCAAGCAAAGTTCAGCTTGTAGGTCGTAACAGTATTGTAAACACCGCGGTATTTCCATCCATCCATCCATTTTCTACCGCTTATTCCCTTTCGGGGTCGCGGGGGGCGCTGGCGCCTATCTCAGCTACAATCGGGCAGAAGGCGGGGTACACCCTGGACAAGTATTTTTGGTATCAAAATCATCACAATAATACCGTATCCAATGAAAACTTGGTCAGTGTAGTTTTTTTTTGCTGGCACTTGTGAACTACATCTCCCAAAATTCCCTGCGTAGCGCAAGACTATAAAAGCAGCTTGAAGATTATCTGTAAAACATAATCAATGCAACATTTTAACCAAAGAACCACCATTATGGTAAATGGGTTATACATGTATTGCGCTTTTCTACCTTCAAGGTACTCAAAGCACTTTGACACTATTTCCACATTCACACATTCACACACTGATGCCGGCAGCTGCCATGCAAGGCCCTAACCACGACCCATCAGGAGCAAGGGTGAAGTGTCTTGCTCAAGGACACAACGGACATGACATGGTTGGGCTCGAACCAGGAACTCTCAAGTGGCTGGCAAGGCCGCTCTACGACCCACGCCACACCAAATGACCCTCTGTTCATTTGCGCTGAGTGAGTTAGCTATTAAAGTTGCTGTTGTCATGATTCGCTACTTGGATCCTGGCATATTCTGGTTTTGTTATGTTATTTTGTCTTCCTTAGTTCCTGGTGGCACTTCCTGTTTGGATTCTGTTGTCATAGTTACGTATTAGTGTCACCTGCCTTGTGTTTTTGACGCGCACCTGCCTCCTAATTTCTGTCCCTATTTAAGCCTGCCCTTTTTTGTCATTCGTCCTCGCAGTCTAATTAGTATTTGATGCAACAGGTGACGTCGCTATCCCGGCTTGTGGTAAAGACTTTGTGTAGGTTAGCTTCCACGCTATTTCTTTGTTTGTTTATTTCCCTAGCTCACATGCTAGCGTCTTTAGTTCTTTCTAGCTCACATGCTAGTTCTGTTGGATTTGTCTCCAGTGCCTTTGTGCAAGTATTTCTGTTCTTAGTTTGTTTTGTAGTATAAAATAAATCTTCATTTCTTACCTTTACGCTGTGTCCTTATCCGACTGCACTTCGAGAGAACAAACACGCACCACGATGCCAGCAAAGCGTCACACCTGTACGCCAAAAAATCTAACACCGCCACAACCGGCAAATATGTAACCAGTAGTGTTGTAAGACAATAAATGTAACAAATAAATGTCTAGATTTGATACAATTAGAAATTAAACATTATGAAACATTTTCCAGATGTTGGATTTAATTGGATATCACTTTCCGTGTCTTGTACACCCACCCACAGGAGAGTTTATAAAAAATTATCGGATGCAATGGCCGCCATATTGTTGTTGAACAGGTGAGTGAGGGCACAGTTCACTCCAAACATTAACCTGGCGATGTAACGTTGATTTTTTTTTTTCTCAGAGTGTATGCATAGGTGGGGCGTATCCTGTTGGTTTAAACCAGGGTGGGGTCACAACGATCAAACACGAGCATCCTCTAAGCATATCCTCAAGTGTGACAGACAGTACTGCAGCTTTGACAGCAAATTAAAATATCACTGTATAAAATATAGCAATGTCCGAATGATTTGTTGAATTGATGTTTTAGCTGCGCATATGCTAAAATAAGCCCTGTATTAACGGTATAAGTGACTGTAAAATGTGCATTTTTTGTACTACATGCTGTAGTATTGTCACTCTCTCACACATACACACCTACTATGGTTGTTGTGCAAGTGTCATTAAAGACTAAATCAGAAGTTAAGGTACTTACAAGGTTGTACGGCATACCGGTATTAGTATAGTACCGTAATATCGATGAATCATATACAGTACTATACCGCCTCTGAAAAGTACTTGTCTGCCACCCCCCCTGTTCCCCCGTCGTCGTCACATTGTGACTTTGATGGTTTACGAGCAGAGGAGCATGTTCAGCAGCGCACAATCACAGAGTACATACAAACAGACACAATGTATCTGTTTAGCCACAATACCCAGCAATATGTTTGGAGGAGAAAATCAATCAATCAATCAATGTTTACTTATATAGCCCTAAATCACTAGTGTCTCAAAGGGCTGCACAAACCACTACGACATCCTCGGTAGGCCCACATAAGGGCAAGGAAAACTCACACCCAGTGGGACATCGGTGACAATAATGACCCAGTGGGACATCGGTGACAATGATGACTATGAGAACCTTGGAGAGGAGGAACGCAATGGATGTCGAGCGGGTCTAACATAATACTGTGAAAGTTCAATCCATAATGGATACAACACAGTCGCGAGAGTCCAGTCCAAAGCGGATCCAACACAGCAGCGAGAGTCCCGTTCACAGCGGAGCCAGCAGGAAACTATCCCAAGCGGAGGCAGAGCCAGCAGGAAACTATCCCAAGCAGAGGCGGATCAGCAGCGCAGAGATGTCCCCAGCCGATACACAGGCAAGCAGTACATGGCCACCAGATCGGACCAGACCCTCTCCACAAGGGAGAGTGGGACATAGGAGAAAAAGAAAAGAAACGGCAGATAAACTGGTCTAAAAAGGGACTCTATTTAAAGGCTAGAGTATACAAATGAGTTTTAAGGTGAGACTTAAATGCTTCTACTGAGGTGGCATCTCGAACTGTTACCGGGAGGGCATTCCAGAGTACTGGAGCCCGAAATGAAAAAGCTCTATAGCCCGCAGACTTTTTTTGGGCTTTGGGAATCACTAATAAGCCGGAGTCCTTTGAACGCAGATTTCTTGCCGGGACATATGGTACAATACAATCAGCAAGATAGGCTGGAGCTAGACCGTGTAGTATTTTATAAGTAGTAAAACCTTAAAGTCACATCTTGAGTGCACAGGAAGCCAGTGCAGGTGAGCCAGTACAGGCGTAATGTGATCAAACTTTCTTGTTCTTGTCAAAAGTCTAGCAGCCGCATTTTGTACCAACTGTAATCTTTTAATGCTAGACATGGGGAGACCCGAAAATAATACGTTACAGTAGTCGAGGCGAGACGTAACAAACGCATGGATAATGATCTCAGCGTCTTTAGTGGACAGAATGCAGCGAATTTTAGCGATATTACGGAGATGAAAGAAGGCCGTTTTAGTAACGCTTTTAATGTGTGCCTCAAAGGAGAGAGTTGGGTCGAAGATAATATCCAGATTCTTTACCGTGTCGCCTTGTTTAATTGTTTGGTTGTCAAATGTTAGAGTTGTATTATTAAATAGAGGTCGGTGTCTAGCAGGACCGATAATCAGCATTTCTGTTTTTTTGGCGTTGAGTTGCAAAAAGTTAGCGGACATCCATTGTTTAATTTCATTAAGACACGCCTCCAGCTGACTACAATCCGGCGTGTTGGTCAGCTTTAGGGGCATGTAGAGTTGGGTGTCATCAGCATAACAGTGAAAGCTAACACCGTATTTGCGTATGATGTCACCTAGCGGCAGCATGTAGATGCTGAAGAGTGCAGGTCCAAGGACCGAACCCTGGGGAACTCCACACGTTACCTTAACGTAGTCCGAGGTCACATTGTTATTGTTAAAGGTGAGGCCTTTAATCCCAGGAACACCACACATACCGTCAAGCATGGTGGTGGTAGTATTATGCTCTGGGCCTGTTTTGCTGCCAATGGAACTGGTGCTTTACAGAGAGTGAATGAGACAATGAAAAAAAGAGGATTACCTCCAAATTCTTCAGGACAACTTAAAATCATCATCCAGGAGGTTGGGTCTTGGGCGCAGGTAGGTGTTCCAACATGATAATGACGCCAAACACATGTCAAAAGTGGTAAAGGGGTGGCTAAATCAGGCTAGAATTAAGGTTTTACAATGGCCTTCCCAAAGTCTTGACTTAAATGTGTGGACAATGCTGAAGAAACAAGTCCATGTCAAGAAACCAACAAATTTACCTGAAGTGCACCAATTTTGTCAAGGGGAATGGTCGAATTTTAAACCAGAAGCTTGTGGATGGCTACCAAAAGCGCCTTATTGCAGTGAGACTTGCCAAGGGACATGTAACCAAATATTAACAGATCCAGCAGATTTGGTCACATTTTCAGTAGACCCATAATAATTTCATAAAAGAACCAAACTTCATGAATGTTTTTTCTGACCAACATGTCTGTGCTCCAATCACTCGATCACAAAAAGATAAGAGTTGTAGAAATTATTGGAAACTCAAGACAGCCATGATATTACGTTCTTTACAAGCGTATGTAAACTTTTGACTAGAGTTGTCCGATAACGGCTTTTTTGCCGATATCTAATATCCCGATATTGTCCAACTCTTAATTACCGATACCGATATCAACCGATACCGATATATACAGTCGTGGAATTAACACGTTATTATGCCTAATTTTGTTGTGATGCCCTGCTGGATGCAATAGACAATGTAACAAGGTTTTCCAAAATAAATCAACTCAAGTTATGGAACAAAAATACCAACATGGCACTGCCAAATTTATTATTGAAGTCACAAAGTGCATTATTTTTTATTAACATGCCTCAAAACAGCAGCTTGGAATGTGGGATTGCTCCCCCTGAGAGAGCATGAGGAGGTTGAGGTGGGCGGGAGAGGGAAGTATATTGTTGAGTCCCGGGAGAGTTAGTGCTGCAAGGGGTGGTGGGTATTTGTTCTGTTGTGTTTATGTTGTGTTACGGTGCGGATGTTCTCCCGAAATGTGTTTGTCATTCTTGTTTGGTGTGGGTTCACAGTGTGTCGCATAATTGTATATCAGTGTTAAAGTTATTTATACGGCCACTCTCAGTGTGACCTGTGTGCCTGTTGATCAGGTGCATAGAGCATTCACTTGTGTGTGTGAAAAGCCGTAGATATTATGTGAGGGGGACAGCACACAGATGCAGTGCCTTTAAGGTTTATTAACGCTCTGGACTTCTCCCTCTGTTCGTTTTAAAAAGTCATAAACTATACTTTTTGAAACCAATACCGATAATTTCCGATATTACATTTTAAACCATTTATCGGCCGATAATATCGAGAGTCCGATACTATCGGTCATCTCTACTTTTGACCATGACTGTATACAGTGGGGCAAAAAAGTATTTAGTCAGCCATTGATTGTGCAAGTTCTCCCACTTAAAATGATGACAGAGGTCTGTAATTTTCATCATAGGTACACTTCAACTGTGAGAGACGGAATGTGAAAAAAAATCCAGGAATTCCCATTGTAGGAATTTTAAAGAATTCATTTGTAAATTATAGTGGAAAATAAGTATTTGGTCAACCATTCAAAGCTCTCACTGATCAAAGGAGGTGTTGGCTCAAAATCTCACGATAAGTGACCCCATTCATTTTTCTTTAACACGGATCAATCGTCCTGTCCCTTTGGCAAAAAAACAGCCCCAAAGCATGATGTTTCCACCCCCATGCTTCACAGTAGGTGTGGTGTTCTTGGGATGCAACTCAGTATTCTTCTTCCTCCAAACACGACGAGTTGAGTTTATACCAAAATGGATACATGGATGATACAGCAGAGGATTGGGAGAATGTCATGTGGTCAGAGGAAACCAAAATAGAAC
Source organism: Nerophis ophidion (assembly GCF_033978795.1). Lineage (NCBI taxonomy): Eukaryota > Metazoa > Chordata > Actinopteri > Syngnathiformes > Syngnathidae > Nerophis > Nerophis ophidion. The sequence goes on from NC_084613.1 coordinate 72,410,570, forward strand.
TTTTTGGTATAAACTCAACTTGTCGTGTTTGGAGGAAGAAGAATACTGAGTTGCATCCCAAGAACACCACACCTACTGTAAAGCATGGGGGTGGAAACATAATGCTTTGGGGCTGTTTTTCTGCTAAGGGGACCGGACGATTGATCCGTGTTAAGGAAAGAATGAATGGGGCCATGTATCGTAAGATTTTGAGCCAAAACCTCCTTCCATCAGTGAGAGCTTCAAATGGTTGACCAAATACTTATTTTCCACCATAATTTACAAATAAATTCTTTAAAATTCCTACAATGTGAATTCCTGGATTTTTTTTCCACATTCTGTCTCTCACAGTTGAAGTGTACCTATGATGAAAATTACACACCTCTGTCATCATTTTAAGTGGGAGAACTTGCACAATCGGTGGCTGACTAAATACTTTTTTGCCCCACTGTATATGTAAAAATCATATGATAAACAGGAAAAATGTCTTACACCAGTGGAGGGAAGGAGGAGAGGACCAAAGAAGACATTTTTTTAATCCAGGACGGGACAATGTGGCGAGAGATTGTAGACATTTAAAAGTCACATCAAATATTTCTACCCGAGAAACTGTGTTTTATTTATAGAATCTGTAAGTTCTGCAATGTGTCCTCGGGCTGATGCACATTTAGGAGAGCCTTGAGTCTCCGTTTTGTCTCCATAAGTGAGATGACAATCATTCCGAAGACGCCACACAACCACAATTACAGTAGAGTATGTCTGGCTGTCTGCACTGGCTGCAATTTACTGGAGAACTCCGTCATAACAAAATCTTTTTTTCATACATCAATCGTCCAAACATCCACTGTAGTCAGTTATTTTGTGTATGCAAATGCTTCACATGTCACAAGCTTTGAAGAATTTCCGTCATATTTCCCGACATGTCTGAGGTTAAAGGCCTACTGAAATGAGATTTTCTTATTTAAACGGGGATAGCAGGTCCATTCTATGTGTCATACTTGATCATTTCGCAATATTGCCATATTTTTGCTGAAAGGATTTAGTAGAGAACATCGACAATAAAGTTTGCAACTTTTGGTAGCTAACAGAAAAGCCTTGCCTTTACCGGAAGTCGCAGACGATGACTTCACCCGTTGATGGCTCCTCACATCATCACATTGTTTTTAATGGGAGCCTCCAACAAAAAGAGCTATTCGGACCGAGAAAACGACAATTTCTCCATTAATTTGAGCGAGGATGAAAGAAAAAAAAAGTTTAAAAAAAAAAACGTGACTGCATTGGGAGGGATTCAGATGTTTTTAGACACATTTACTAGGATAATTCGGGGAAATCCCTTATCTTTCTATTGTGTTTCTAGTGTTTTAGTGAGTTTAATATTACCTGATAGTCGGAAGGGTGTGTCCACGGGTGTGTTGACGCCAGTGTCTGACGGAAGTCGACAGCAGCTGTACGGACGGCACAAGCTCACCTGATCTCCGGTAAGTGGCGACTTTTTACCACAATTTTCACACCGAAAACTGCTGGTTGACTAGTGGTCGGGATCCATGTTCGCTTGACCGCTCTGATCCATAGTAAAGTTTCACCTTCGAGAATTTTAAACAAGGAATCACCGTGTGTTTGTGTGGCCAAAGGCTAAAGCTTCCCAACTCCATCTTTCTACTTTGACTTCTCCATAATTAATTGAACAAATTGCAAAAGATTTAGCAACACAGATGTCCAAAATACTGTGTAATTATGCGTTTAAAGCAGAAGACTTTTAGCTGTGTGTGTGCGCAGCGCTAATATTTCCTAACAGTCCGTGACGTCACGCGTACACGTCAGCATTCTGCGACGTTTTTAACAGGACACTTCGCGGGAAATTTAAAATTGCAATTTAGTAAACTAAAAAGGCCGTATTTGCATGTGTTGCAATGTTAATATTTCATCATTGATATATAAACTATCAGACTGCGTGGTCGGTAGTAGTGGGTTTCAGTAGGCCTTTAAAGATGTTTGTTTTTTTTCCCAGTTTTGTCCTTTAATCTTCAATTCTTCGGGGGATTTTTACGAACTCTCAATTTATGATCCCGATGTTGATGTGTTTCTTTTATCCGCCGCGGCTCGGATTCAGAAGGTCAGATGTTGCTTTGACAGCGCGTTGATGTGTTAGCGGGCTAATGCAGTGCCATGAATTTATTATCAACAGTCTGTGTCGGTGATGGAGGGAAGGCGGGGTGGGGTCTCAGGGATGTTCTTGACTGTGTCATCTCCAGCAGCTGTTTCCTTAAAACCCTGCCCCGAGCCTCCCACCCCACGGCCGCACAATGGAACCAATACAAAGAAACAGGAAGTGCCTCCCGTTAACTGGGGGCCCAATCAAAGCCATCATTATTCCCTTGTCAGACTTTTGACAGGAAATAGCTTCTCTGAAAAAAAAAAAAAAAAAAAAATATGGCAGCTGTGCAGGGAGTGTGCTCTTATTGTCTTACGGATCTTGTCTCGCTGTTTTTCTGATTTGTTTTTTTTTTCAACACATCGGTCCCTGCTCACAAAAGGACTCATAGACCCAATCTCGACCGCATGTGCTGCACGCCGCCGCCGTCCCGCCCCCTGCTGTGCCTGCACCGGCTCCTTTGGTTCCCATCCTGAACCGAGCAATTGTCCCTCAAAGCAGACGAGTGCTCACACACATGATCGCCCACACACACGCACACACACACACACACACGCACGCGCTCACACACGACTTGGCAGCCGCATCTGTAAGAGCGGCGCTCGGATTACAGCGTAAACGGTTCAGGTGAAGCCTAACGCTTGCCAGATGCTGCCGTTAAGTCACCGGGAGGTTAGCCTAACATCGCAGTGTTGTTGTTGGTGGACACATCTGGAAAGAGCAAATGGTCCTTTTATGGACATCATCTGAGGCGGGGGCTGTAATGCCCGCCTCTGAAGAGATAGCGGCTTTATCAGATTGTCTTCTACTTTTAAAGGAGAACATGATCACAATTTCAGAAGGGTTAAAACCAATAAAAATGATTTCCCAGTGGCTTATTTTATTTTTCGAAGTTTTCTTCCAAATTTTACCGATCACGCAATATCCCGAAAAAAGGCTTTAAAGTGCCTGATTTTCGCTATATGTTTTCCTGTGACGTCATCCAATGATATACATGCTATCCAGGCGGAAGATATAGCGACGTTAGCTCGGAATCAGACTCGGATTTCAGCGGCTTGAGCGATTCAACAGATTACGCATGTATTGAAACGGATGGTTGGAGTATGGAGGCAGATAGCGAAAATGAAATTGAAGAAGAAACTGAAGCTATTGAGCGAATAGCTATTGACGCTATTCAGCCATGTCTGCCTTAGCATCGCCGGTAAAATGTGCAGACCAAATGTTCGTGACTTTCGCATCTTGTGACACTGGATCAACTTAAATCCGTCGATTGGTAAGTGTTTGTTTGGCATTAAATATGGGTGCAGGGAAAGGCTGGATGCAAACATATCTACAAATGTACATACAGCTAGCCTAAATAGCATGTTAGCATCGATTAGCTGGCAGTCATGCCACAATCAAATATGTCTGATTAGCACATAAGTCAATAACATCAACAAAACTCACCTTTGTGATTTCGTTGACTTTATCATTGGAAATGCATCTGCAGGTTATCCATACATCCCTGTGCCATGTCTACCTTAGCACCGCCGGTAAATAGCATGTTAGCATTGATTAGCATACCGTGCTAATAGATGCACATTCTACGTAAATCAACTTGAATCCGTCCCTGATCGTGTTGTTACACCCTCGGACAACACACCGACGAGGCATAATGTCTCCAAGGTACGGAAAACAGTTGAAAAAATGGAAAATAACAGAGCTGATTTGACTCGATGTGTATAATGTGTTTGACAAAATGGCCTATTGACTACGAGACGTCATCGTCCCGAGAGCAAATAATAGAAAGGCGTTTAATTCGCCAAAATTCACCCATTCACAGTTTGGAAATAGGTTAAAAAATATATAGCTTTTTTTCTGCGACATCAAGGTATATATTGACGCTTACATAGGTCTGGTGATAATGTTCCCCTTGAAGGACTCGAACGAGGCAATCGGTGCCGTATTTCAACTCACCTGATATCTAATGTCTTGTTTGTTTGACGCGTGTGAGGAGTCAGACCTACACTTCGTCAGTTTAGCACGCTCGGAAGAGTCATGTCACTCAAGCGATCGCTTCTCCCACCAGTTATTAATTGTAACTGCCACCTTACATACAGCGATAGAACAGAAAGGGATAAGCGGTAGAAAGTCTAAAGTAATCTACAAAATAGCTCAAGTGTGTGCAGAAAAAGTAATGCATAATAAATGTGATTGCTTCTCCTGCTAGTTATTAATTGTAAGTGTCACCTTGCAGAATACAAACCCCGTTTCCATATGAGTTGGGAAATTGTGTTAGATGTAAGTATAAAAGGAATACAATGATTTGCAAATCATTTTCAACCCATATTCAGTTGAATATGCTACAAAGACAACATATTTGATGTTAAAACTGCTAAACTTTTTTTTTGTTGCAAATAATCTTTAATTTTAGAATTTGATGCCAGCAACACGTGACAAAGAAGTTGGGAAAAGTGGCAATAAATACTGATAAAGTTGAGGAATGCTCATCAATCACTTAACTGGAACATCCCACAGGTGTGCAGGCTAATTGGGAACAGGTGGGTGTCATGATTGGGTAAAAAAGCCGTTTCCATGAAATGCTAAGTAATTCACAACCAAGGATGGAGCGAGGGTCACCAATTTGTAAGCAAAATTGTCGAACAGTTTTAGAACAACATTTCTCAACGAGCTACTGCAAGGAATTTAGGGATTTTACCATCCACGGTCCATAAAATCATCAAAAGGTTCAGAGAATCTGGAGAAATCAATGCACGCAAGCGATGATATTACGGACTTTTGATCCTTAAGGCAGTACTGCATCAAAAACCGACATCAGTGTGTAAAGGATATCACAACATGGGCTCAGAAACACTTCATAAAACCACTGTCAGTAACTACAGTTGGTCGCTACATCTGTAAGTGCAAGTTCAAACTCTACTATGCAAAGCAAAAGCCATTTATCAACAACACACAGGAGCGCCGCCGGCTTCACTGGGCCCGAGCTTATCTAAGATGGACTGATGCAAAGTGGAAAAACGTTCTGTCGTCTGTGGAGTCCACATTTTTAAATTATATTTGGAAACTGCGGACGTGGTGTCCTCGGGAACAAAGAGGAAAATAACCAGCCGGATTGTTATAGGCGCAAAGTTCAAAAGCCAGCATCTGTGATGGTATGGGGGTGTATTAGTGCCCAAGGCATGGGTAACTTACACATCTGTGAAGGCACCATTAAAGCTGAATGGTCCATACAGGTTTTGGAGCAACATATGTTGTCATCCAAGCAACTTTATCATGGACGCCACTGCTTATTTCAGCAAAACAATGCCAAGCCAGTTATTAATTGTAACAATCGCCTTGCATAATCGAACAGATAATAGAAAGCCTCAAAGTAATCCACAAAATGACATATACTGGCACATGCACGTGGAGCGAATGTGTCACATAATAAATTTGATGAATTCTCCTGCCATTTATCAATTCTAACTGCCACCTTGCATAATCGAACAGATAACAGAAAGCCTCAAAGTAATCTACAAAATTACACATACACTGGCATACGCATGCGGAGCGAACGTGTCACATGATAAATGTGATGAATTCTCCTGCCATTTATCAATTCTAACTCCCACCTTGCATAATCGAACAGATAACAGAAGGCCTCAAAGTAATCCACAAAATGACACATATACTGGCACATGCATGCAGAGCGAACATGTCACATAATAAATGTAATTACTTCTCCTGCCAGTTATTAATTTTAATAGTCGTCTTGCATAATCGAACCGATAACAGAAAGCCTCAAAGTAATCCACAAAATGACACATATACTGGCACATGCATGCGGAGCGAACATGTCACATAATAAATGTAATTACTTCTCCTGCCAGTTATTAATTTTAATAGTCGTCTTGCATAATCGAACAGATAACAGAAAGCCTCAAAGTAATCCACAAAATGACACATATAGTGGCATACGCATGCGGAGCGAACGTGTCACATAATAAATGTGATTACTTCTCCTGCCAGTTATTAATTGTAATAGTCGCCTTGCATAATCGAACAGATAACAGAAAGCCTCAAAGTAATCCACAAAATGACATATACTGGCACATGCACGTGGAGCGAATGTGTCACATAATAAATTTGATGAATTCTCCTGCCATTTATCAATTCTAACTGCCACCTTGCATAATCGAACAGATAACAGAAAGCCTCAAAGTAATCCACAAAATGACACATATACTGGCATATGCATGTGGAGCGAACGTGTCACATAATAAATGTGATTACTTCTCCTGCCAGTTATAAATTGTAATAGTCGCCTTGCATAATCGAACAGATAACAGAAAGCCTCAAAGTAATCCACAAAATGACACATATACTGGCATATGCATGTGGAGCGAACGTGTCACATAATAAATGTGATTACTTCTCCTGCCAGTTATTAATTGTAATAGTTGCCTTGCATAATCGAACAGATAACAGAAAGCCTCAAAGTAATCCACAAAATGACACATATACTGGCATAAGCATGTGGAGCGAACGTGTCACATAATAAATGTGATTACTTCTCCTGCCAGTTATTAATTGTAATAGTCGCCTTGCATAATCGAACAGATAACAGAAAGCCTCAAAGTAATCCACAAAATGACACATATACTGGCACATGCACGTGGAGCGAATGTGTCACATAATAAATGTGATGAATTCTCCTGCCATTTATCAATTCTAACTGCCACCTTGCATAATCGAACAGATAACAGAAAGCCTCAAAGTAATCCACAAAATGACATATACTGGGACATGCACGTGGAGCGAATGTGTCACATAATAAATTTGATGAATTCTCCTGCCATTTATCAATTCTAACTGCCACCTTGCATAATCGAACAGATAACAGAAAGCCTCAAAGTAATCCACAAAATTACACATACACTGGCATACGCATGCGGAGCGAACGTGTCACATAATAAATGTGATTACTTCTCCTGCCAGTTATTAATTGTAATAGTCGCCTTGCATATTCGAACAGATAACAGAAAGCCTCAAAGTAATCCACAAAATGACACATATACTGGCACATGCACGTGGAGCGAATGTGTCACATAATAAATGTGAAGAATTCTCCTGCCATTTATCAATTCTACCTGCCGCCTTGAATAATCGAACAGATAACTACTACTACACAGTGGCCTAGTGGTTAGAGTGTCCGCCCTGAGATCGGTAGATTCTGTGTTCAAACCCTGGCCGAGTCATACCAAAGACTATAAAAATGGGACACATTACCTCCCTGCTTGTCACTCAGCGTCAAGGGTTGGAATAGGGGGTTAAATCACCAAAAATGATTCCCGGGCGCGGCACCGCTGGTGCCCACTGCTCCTCTCACCTCCCAGGGGGTGAACAAGGGAATGAGTCAAATCCAGAGGACTAATTTCACCACACCTAGTGTGTGTGTGAAATTAGACACGTTCGCTCCGTACCATTGGTACTTTAACTTAACTTTTAACTTTAACCTAAAAAGCCTCGCTGTAGTTGGTAGACGACTGTCGAGACATCAGACTCCACATCCACGTCAGGCCCCTGCTAATGTTGTCATTTTGCTGCACGTCAGGCCCCTTCTTATGTTGTCATTTTGCTGCTGCTTTTAAGATTTTGAGCTGGATTTAATAGACAAAAATATTGCCATTTTTACCAGGGTTTCGCTTACATCTACTAGTTTGTGGCCCACCTCCACGGCAAAATAAAAGCCACCACACCTTAAAAATGAAGGAGATTGTTTTACATGAAAACAAATTAAATATATTGTATGAATGGATATACTGTTTGTTGTCTATTATTTCGGTACTATTGACTATAATTAGTAGAGATGTCCGATAATATCAGGCTGCCGATATTATCGGCTGATAAATGCTTAAAAATGTAATATCGGAAATTATCGGTATCGGTTTCAAAAAGGAAAATTTATGCCTGTTTAAAACGCCGCTGTGTACACGGACGTAGGGAGAAGTACAGAGCGCCAATAAATCTTAACCTTCGTCTTGTGTTAGGGTCGGCACCGACCCGTTTTAGTTTTTAAATGCATAAAAACACCACATACATTTATTTTTTTGCATCAAAGCTTTTTGACTTTGTCAGGAACCTCTTTGTCGACAAAATAAAACATTTTATTTTTTTTCACTAAATTATAAAATGCTCTGGTAGAAATTATGCCCTTGGTGTTGTTAAGGTCGGTTTCAACCCAGTTATAAAAATAAGATGATAAAGCAATGATAAGAGCCAAAACTGAACACACTGACAGCCAGCTCCTCTCCCAATCATGTGAGCTTTAGTGGATTCTCATTTTACCTTGTTATCCTGTACAAAAACAAACAAAAGACGGACACTAAAAGTGTCACTTTTTGCCACTCTGATTTTGTTTTTTTATTAGTTTTGGATCTAGTAATCTATTTCTCTTGGTTTCATTTGCTTGATTGGTTGTTGGTTGTTGTTTGTTTGATGTTGGATTTCTGTTGCTGAAAAAAATATGTTTTAGCCTTTTTCTTGAAGTAAATATATATGGGTCGAAATTGACCCGTAACACCATAGATGTTACTATAGTTAAAATTCTTAAAATGAAAAAAATAAATAAAACACATTTATTTAAGAGATGTGTTCTAATACCCCTTAGTAATAGTTAGGTAACACAACAACCTTTTTTTTATTTATATAATTCTCTTGAGGTTCGTTTTACCATTTTTAAAAATTGAAATTGAGGGGTATACTGACAAAAAAAGGCCCAATGGCCCAAACCAAAAATATTAAAACCAATATTTTCAAGGATAAGGAAGCCTAACAAGGTAACCAAGAGATGAGAAACAAATTGGATGATAGATAATTGTTTTTAGTGTATTTTACAGCTGATTTAAGACATGGGTCAAAACCGACCCGTTAACATAAGAGATGGTAACAGAAAGCTAACACAAGAGGAAGGTTAAAGGCACTGATTTTGCTGCCTAAACGAGACGGCGTGGCACAGTGGAAGAGTGGCCGTGCGCAACCCGAGGGTCCCTGGTTCAATCCCCACCTAGTACCAACCTCGTCACGTCCGTTGTGTCCTGAGCAAGACACTCCACCCTTGCTCCTGATGGGTGCTGGTTAGCGCCTTGCATGGCAGCTCCCTCCATCAGTGTGTGAATGTGTGTGTGAATGGGTAAATGTGGAAGTTGTGTCAAAGTGCTTTGAGTACCTTGAAGGTAGAAAAGCGCTATACAAGTACAACCCATTTATTTATTATTATTATAACAGAAAGCCTCAAAGTAATCCACAAAATGACACATATACTGGCATATGCATGACGAGCGAACGTGTCACATAATAAATGTAATTACTTCTCCTGCCAGTTATTAATTGTAATAGTCACCTTGCATAATCGAACAGATAACAGAAAGCCTCAATGTAATCCACAAAATGACACATATATTGGCACATGCATGTGAGTGGCAAACGCCTTTATAATAAATGTGAGTACTTCTCCTGCCAGTTATTAGTTGTAACTGTCGCCTTGCATAATCGAACAGAATATAGAAAGCTTCAAAGTAATCAACCAAATGAAATTGAATGATTATCTAATAACTAATAAAGTCAGGAAAGATGCAGTAATAGAGTGTTGCATCATAAAGTGATGTCAGCTTTAAACAGGCCATAAATCGGTGTGAGTGCGGGCCCACTGTGTGTAAATCGTGTCACGTAAACCCAGCCGTGAACCATGAGTGAATGCCGCCGATCCATTTGCTTTATCCGTCAATATTCAAATGCAAGAATTGAAAGAAAGAAGGCTTTATCTAATCTACAGTTTGTCCGCCCTCCCGATCGCAGCCGCCGCTGAAATCTCTCTGTTTCTGACAGACGTCTGGATGGCGATAATTAACTCACTTAAATCCCTCTACACGTTGACACAGGTGAGTGGCACATGGGTTGTTAAACAGTCATTACAGGCCTGTAGTGATGTGATTCAATACGCGCACACACACACACACACACACACGCGCACACACACACACGTTTGAACTGAGCGCCTTGGCCTGTCTGTCACACGGGGGCTGAGGGCCCACTCAGCGTCTCTACCCTGATTGGATGAGGCTGAGGTCCCATTGCTGACACACTGGGAATACAATGCGCTGATCAACTTAACACACCTACGACTCTCATAAAAAACGCTCTTTGTCAGGGTCTATCTTCTATTGTGAGGCTGGACAGCGCGGCCTTCACTGTTAAAAGCTTATCAGCGCCCTTTCAAGCGAGGGTCTTTATCTCCATGCAGTCCGACCCCACGGTCGTTTACCCTCTGGGCTTGCTAGTCATTGGCAAACATTCTCTACTAAGACGTCCTCTTGTCCCTGTCTCTCACGTTTTTGCTTCTTTTTAAACCTGAGGCCCGTTTCTTAATTGTAATCCTTAAAGGCCTACTGAAATGAGATTTTCTTATTCAAACGGGGATAGTAGGTCCATTCTATGTGTCATACTTGATCATTTCGCGATATTGCCATATTTTTGCTGAAAGGATTTAGTAGAGAACATCCACGAATAAGTTCGCAACTTTTGGTCGCTAATAACGGAAGTAGCAGACGATGTGCGCGTGACGTCACGGGTTGTAGAGCTCCTCACATCCTCACATTGTTTACAATCATGGCCACCAGCAGCTAGAGCGATTCGGGTCGAGAAAGCGACAATTGTCCCATTAATTTGCGCGAGTATGAAAGATTTGTGGATGAGGATAGTGAGAGTAGAGGACTAGAAGAAAAAAAAAAGACGAAGGCAGTGGGTGCGATTCAGATGTTATTAGACACATTTACAAGGATAATTCTGGAAAATCCCTTATCTGCTTATTGTGTTACTATTGTTTTAGTGAGATTATATAGTCATACCTGAAAGTCGGAGGGGTGTGGTGACCGCCAGTGTCTCTGAGGGAAGCCATGGAGGAGCCAAGAAAGTCGCAGCTGCAAGAGGAACAACACAAACTTTGCTCATGTTTACGGTAAATCACCATAAATGATTCCCGGGCGCGGCAGCGTTGCTGCCCACTGCTCCCCTCACCTCCCAGGGGGCGATCAAGGGTGATGGGTCAAATGCAGAGAAAATTTTCGGCACATCTAGTATGTGTGGGACAATCATTGATACTTTAACTTTATCTTGAGAGCCGACTTATTACCACAATTTTCTCACCGAAACCTGCCGGTTGACATGTGGTAGAGAAACATGTTCACTTGACCGCTCTGTCCCATATTAAAGCTTCACAACAAACAAAGAAACACCGGCTGTGTTTGTGTTGCTACAGCCGGCTGCAATCCACCGCTTTCCACCAACATCTTTCTTCTTTATAGTCTCCATTATTAATTAAACAAATTGCAAAAGATTCAGCAACACAGATGTCCAGAATACTGTGTAATTATGCGATAAAAATAGACTACTTTTAGCCGTGATCGGTCCTGGGAGAACATGTCCGCTACTACCGATGACGTCAAGCGCATGCGTAAACATACGCATCATCAGTCCGCAACGTTTTCAACAGGATACCTCGCGGGAAATTTAAAATTGCAATTTAGTAAACTAAAAAGTCGGGAACCCAGGGTGGACCACTCATCTGTGCATTAGTTGGGGACGTCTCTGCACTGCTGACTTGTCTCCACTCAAGATGATCCCCCGCTGGCCCCACTATGGACTGGACTCTCACACTTTTAACTAGATCCACTATGGACTGGACTCTCACACTATTAACTAGATCCACTATGGACTGGACTCTCACACTATTAACTAAATCCATGATGGACCGGACTCTCACACTATTAACTAGATCCACTATGGACTGGACTCTCACACTATTAACTAGATCCACTATGGACTGGACTCTCACACTATTAACGAGATCCACTATGGGCTGGACTCTCACACTATTAACTAGATCCACTATGGACTGGACTCTCACACTATTAACTAGATCCACTATGGACTGGACTCTCACACTATTAACTACATACACTATGGAGTGGACTCTCACACTAGTAACTAGATCCACTATGGGCTGGACTCTCACACTATTAACTAGATCCACTATGGACTGGACTCTCACACTATTAACTAGATCCACTATGGACTGGACTCTCACACTATTAACTACATACACTATGGAGTGGACTCTCACACTAGTAACTAGATCCACTATGGACTGGACTCTCACACTATTAACTAGATACACTATGGACTGGACTCTCACACTATTATCTAGATCCACTATGGACTGGGCTCTCACTACTAACTAGATCCACTATGGACTGGACTCTCACACTATTAACTAGATTAACTAGATCCACTATGGACTGGACTCTCACACTGTCAACTCGATCCACGATGGACTGGACTCTCACACTATTAACTAGATCCACGACGGACTGGACTCTCACACTATTAACTACATCCACTATGGACTGGACTCTCACACTATTAACTACATCCACTATGGACTGGACTCTCACACTATTAACTACATCCACTATGGACTGGACTCTCACACTAGTAACTAGATCCACTATGGACTGGACTCTCACACTATTAACTAGATCCACAATGGACTGGACTCTCACACTATTAACTAGATCCACTACGGACTGGACTCTCACACTATCAACTACATCCACTATGGACTAGACTCTCACACTATTAACTAGATCCACTATGGACTGGACTCTCACACTATTAACTAGATCCACTATGGACTGGACTCTCACACTATCAACTAGATCCACTATGGACTGGACTCTCACACTGTCAACTAGATCCACTATGGACTGGACTCTCACACTATCAACTAGATCTACTCGACATCTATTGCACCGGTCGCCCATGTCCTCTCCAAGTTTTCTCATTGTATCCCATTGGGTTGAGTTTTTTCCTTGCCCTGATGTGGGATCTGAGCCAAGGATGTCGTTGTGGCTTGTGGAGCCCTTTGAGACACTTGTGATTTAGGACAATCATTGCTACTTTAACTTAAATAAACTTTGATTGATTGATTGATTGATTGATTGATTGATTGATTGATTGATTGATTGATTGATTGATTAAATGTCCATGCCATACAATAATAACAATTGATTCATCGACATTTGTGGTCAACAGTAGTCGTGACGCCATCACTTGTGTTTTTCCGGAGGGACGCCAGCAGCACTACCACTGGCATCATCATCCCAGGTGAAACTATGTAGATGTGTGGTTAAAGTTAAAGTTATAGTTACACACATACTAGGTGTGGTGAAATTGCCCTCTGCGTTTGACCCATCCCCTTGTTCAAAACCCTGGGAAGTGAGGGGAGCAGTGAGCAGCACCGGTGGCCACACTCGGGAATAATTTTGGTGATTTAACCCCCAATTCCAACCGTTGATGCTAAGTGCCAAGCAGGCTCCCATTTTTATAGTCTTTGTAGTCTTTGGTATGACTTGGCCGGGTTTGAACTCACGACCTACCGATCTCAGGGCGGACACTCTAACCCAGTGGTCACCAACGCGGTGCCCGCGGGCACCAGGTAGCCCGTAAGGACCAGATGAGGCCTGTTCTAAAAATAGCTCAAGTAGCAGCACTTACCAGTGAGCTGCCTGTATTTTTTAAATGATTTATTTATTTACTAGCAAGCTGGTCTCGCTTTGCTTGACATTTTTAATTCTAAGAGAGACAAAACTCAAATAGAATTTGAAAATCCAAGAAAATATTTTAAAGACTTGGTCTTCACTTGTTTAAATAAATTCATTTATTTTTTTACTTTGCTTCTTAAAACTTTCAGAAAGACAATTTTAGAGAAAAAATACAACCTTAAGAATGATTTTAGGATTTTTAAACACATATACCGTTTTACCTTTAAAATTCCTTCCTCTTCTTTCTGTCACGCCTATGGTTGATGTTTTCTTTTGGTCATGCTATGTTTAGTTTTTTGGACATTTAGTTCCGTTTTGCATTTCTTTGTTTGTCTTGTTACCATGCCAACTGATTTAGTTTTCATCTGTCATGTCTGATCATAAGTTTTGTATGTCCATACTACCCTGAGCATCCCCAATCTCATCTGTTCTCAAAGCTAAGCAGTGTCTGGCCTGGTTAGTACTTGGATGGGAGACTGCCTAGAAATACCAGGTGCTTTTGACCTTTGGACTGTAAGTTCCTTTTTTTCACTTCCTGTTTTGTTACCATGACGACCAATCAGTTCACCTGTCTTGTCTCACACCTGTTTTCACTTATGTTCATTATTTAAGCCACAGTTACCATGTAGTCAGTCTGGCAACATCATCTCCTTCACGACTTCGATTATCTGCTTCATGCCTTGCTATGCTGTTCATTTTGTCAACGTAAGTTTTTGTCATTCATGCCATAGCACAAGTATTTTGTTTCATGGTTATAGTTTATAGCCTTTGTGCTATTCTTTTGTTTCATAACCCAAGTTTTGTACCTCCATTGTGAGCGCTTTTTTTTTGTTCCTGTTTTTAGTTAATGAGTAAATAAATTAAATATGTACCTACCTTCAGGCTGTTTCTACTCCATTTGCTTCGCACCTCGGGAAAACAACCCAAGACCAAGTCCAAGCCTGACAATTTATATCAATGTTCAAGTAATTTTTTTTATTTTTTTATTGTAAAGAATAATTAATATATTTTGATTTAATTCTTCATTTTACCTTCTGTTTTTTTGACGAGGAATTTTTGAAATATTTCTTCAAATTTATCATAATTAAAATTCAAAAATATTATTCTGGCAAATCTAAAAAATCTTTAGAATCAAATTAAAATCCTATTTCAAAGTATTTTGAATTTCTTTTAACATTTTTGTTCTGAAAACTCTAGACAAAATAATTTGTCTTTGTTAGAAATATAGCTTGGTCGAATTTGTTATACATTCTAACAAAGTGCAGATTGGATTTTAACCTATTTAAAACAAGTCATCAAAATTCTAAAATTTATCTTAATCAGGAAAAATGACTAATGATGTTCCATAAATTCTTTTTTTAAATTTTTTCAAAAAGATTTGAATTAGCTAGTTTTTCTCTTCTTTTTTTCGGTTGAATTTTAAGGAGTCGAAATTGAAGATAAACCCGGTTTCAAAATTAAATTTTCATTTTTTTCCTGTTTTTTCCTCTTTTAAACCGTTGAAGTGTTTTTTTTTTTCATCATTTATTCTCTACAAAAAACCTTCCGTAAAAGGAAAAAAAATGTACGACGGAATGACAGACAGAAATACCCATATATATATATATATATATATATACACACACGTGTGTGTGTGTGTGTGTGTATATATATATATATACATATATATATATGAGTTATTTATTAAAGATAATTTGGCTATTTATGGCAATTTATTTAAGTGTGTATCAAACTGGTGTATCAAACTTCGCATTAATCAGTACCCAAGAAGTAGCTCTTGGTTTCAAAAAGGTTGGTGACCCCTACTCTAACCACTAGGCCACTGAGCAGATGATGTAACTATCCAAGGTAAAATTAAGATTAGTCAGGGACTAAGAATAAGTGAATACCTCTTGAAACTGGGGACATTTCTCGAAATAAAAATCTAAATCTTGGAAAGTTGCAAATAAATTGCAGTGTTCAGTGTGTCCATCCTAACTCTGTCAACAAAGATTTGCGCTAATATAGACACATCATGTGTTGCCTTCATTATAACACTTATATAAGACTTTTAATTTTCCTGCAGCTCCAGAAAGATCTTTTTTTTTGTACTTTTTGTCCAATGTAGCTCTTTCAACATTTTGGGTTGCCGACCCCTGGACTAGAGGGTTGTACAGTACACCGCTATGAATACATTACTGCGGTCTTAATGAATTAAGAAAGGTCTACTGCCTTTGGAAAACACCCGTAGTTATTTCTCATCCACACGTGCGGCGGTGACGTTGTTGAGCCGAGGCGCGGCGCATTCCTGTGTGAAAATGCACACACTGAGCACCTGCAATCATAATAATCGTCCAAAGGAATGATGACAAATAACAATTCTACTGGTTAATAAAAAGGGTGCGCGGAAGGCAATATAAAAGTTTCTTGGCTTCAGAACTGACAATAAAGATGACACTTGGTTTGAAGCACTGGTTTAAAATATGCCTCGCCAAATGTGTCAACACAGCATTACCATTGTTGCTTCAAATGTAGGTAAACATTTGAATAACAAACATTAAGACGTGCACAAGGAGGTGAAAGTGTGGCAAGTAATATAGTTAAAGAGGAATATTATCACCAGACCTATGTAAGCGTCAATATATACCTTGATGTTGCAGAAAAAAGACCATATATTTTTTTACCGATTTTCCGAACTCTAAATGGATGAATTTTGGCGAATTAAACGTCTTTTCTACTGTTCGCTCTCGGAGCAATGACGTCACCTAGGTAGTCAATCCGCCATTTTCTCAAACACCAAGTCAAATCGGCTCTGTTATTTTCAGTTTTTTCGACTGTTTTCCGTACCTTGGAGACATCATGCCTCGTCGGTGTGTTGTCTGAGGGTGTAACAACACGATCAGGGACGGATTCAAGTTGACTTACGTGGAGTGTGCTTCGATTAGCATGGCATGCTAATCGATGCTAACATGCTATTTAGGCTAGCTGTATGTACATTTGTAGCTATATTTGCATCCAGCCTTTCCCTCCACCTACATTTAATGCCAAACAAACACTTACCAATGGACGGATTTAAGTTGCTCCAGTGTCACAAGATGCAAAAGTCCCGATTGTTTGGTCTGCACATTTTACCGGCGATGCTAAGGCAGACATGGCACAGAGATGTATGGATATCCTGCAGATGCATTTCCAACGATAAAGTCAACGAAATCACAAAGGTGAGTTGTGTTGATGTTATTGACTTATGTGCTAATCAGACATTTGGTCACGGCATGACTGCCAGCTAATCGATGCTAACATGCTATTTAGGCTAGCTGTATGTACATTTGTAGCTATATTTGCATCCAGTCTTTCTCTCCACCCACATTTAATGCCAAACAAACACTTACCAATCGACAGATTTAAGTTGCTCCAGTGTCACAAGATGCGAAAGTCCTGATCGTTTGGTCTGCACATTTTACCGGCGATGCTAAGGCAGACATGGCACAGAGATGTATGGACATCCTGCGACACTCAATCGAAGGCGATCGCCGAATAGCATCAATAGCTTCAGTTTCTTCTTCAATTTCGTTTTCGCTATCTGCCTCCATACTCCAACCATCAGTTTCAATACATGTTGAATCGCTCAAGCCGCTGAAATCCGAGTCTGAATCCGTGCTAATGTCGCTATGTCTTGCTGTGCTATCCGCCATGTTGGCATCACTAAATGACGTCACAGGAAAATGGACGATGGATTTAAAGATGGCGAAAATCAGGCACTTTAAAGCCTTTTTTCGGGATATTCCATGATGAGTAAAATTTAGAAAAAAACTTCGAAAAATAAAATAAGCCACTGGGAACTGATTTTTATAGGTTTAAACCCTTCTGAAATTGATATAATGTTCCCCTTTAACAGCTTACCCCTTTCACATATACAATAGATACAAGCTGGTTGGCTTGTTGAAAGTTATCATAACCGCCCATGTAATGTAAATTAATGCAAGTGAACTAACTGAATTTTGTAACAAATTCCCACTTTTCAATTTATGTTTTATCTTTAACAATGTGTCTTTTTACATGATACTTGTCTTATCTGTGTAACTTTTGCCTTGTTTTCAGTGTTTCCTAATGATTATTCAAAACCAGTGAAGTTGGCACGCTGTGTAATTCGTAAAAAAACAAAACAAAAAAACAGAATACAATGATTTGCAAATCCTTTTTAACTTATATTCAATTGAATAGACTGCTAAGACAAGATTTTTCATGTTCGAACTGAGAAACTAAATTTATTTTGCAAATAATCATTAACTTGGAATTTAATGGCAGCAAGACATTGCAAAAAAGTTCGCATAGGGGCATTTTTACCACTCAGTAAACGTTAGGGAACTGAGAGAGTAATTTTTCAAGCTTTTCAGGTGGAATTCTCAGGAAGAATGATCATCAAACACACGTATGTATGTATGTATATACATATATATATTAGAGATGCGCGGTTTGCTGTCTCATCCGCGGATAAACCGCGGGTCGGGCGGGTGACATGACAAAAAAATAGATTTCAATTAGATCCGGGCGGGTGGCGGTTGAACCATTCGGAAACATTTGATATACATGGTTCTGGGATCGGTATCCTTTGCCATTCAAAGAGCCACTTAAGACCTGTGTCACAAAGCGAAGAAGACAATAGGAGACGCTAACATTCTCTAGAATGACTGCTGGCAGTCACCCAGATAATAAGTACTAGGGCGTGCTATGAAGCCAATGGCTTTGTCGCCTTCTACGGCGTGTACGATCTGCTTGTCAGTCCAGCAACATGTTGTGTGTGTGGCTTACGCAGCAACACGCACACGACTGCAAGGCATACTGGGTGACTCAGAGTACACTAATGGTTGTGATGTAAACAATTTTAACACTCTTAGTAATATTCGCCACACCAAACAAGATTGACAAACACATTTCGGGAGAACATCCTCCCAGTAACACAACATAAACGCAACACAACAAATACCCATAATCCTTTGTATCCATGATACTTCCTGACTATTTTATACACCCCGCTAGCAGCAGGTGTCCAAGGCAATGGCTTCACAGCACGCCCAAATTCTTGTCATCAGGATGAACGCCAATTGGATAATCGTGAGAACGTTAGCGGCTCCATTTGTTTTCGTAAACAGCTCTGTGAGTGGTAAAGGTGGCCGACCTCTGATGTATTTCAGCGGGCGGGCGGTTGCGGTTCTGATAAAATGTTGGTTCAGTTGGACGGCGGGTGGATCACGACTTTGGTAATGCGGTTGCGGATGATATAATTGCCTATCCGTGCATCTCTAATATATATATATATATATATATATATATATATATATATGTATGTATGTATGTATGTATGTATGTATGTATGTATGTATGTGTGTGTGTGTATTATATAGATACTTTACATGCAGACAGCTTTCGGCCCTCGACCAAATTGTTTTGCCCAATGCGGCCCCCAGGGCAAAAAGTTGGGACACCCCTGGTCTATATGTTCACAAGGTCTAATGTATCCATTAAACCCAAAAAATATAATTAACGTTTGTTTTTGTTTCATATGAAATCTAGTCAGAACATTACAACAGGCTGTTCATGTGATGTATTGTAGTTTTACATTCCTGCAAACTACAACCACAATGTCTCATATTCTATTATAGGTGAGATACCATAGGAAACCCCTACCTTGTGTTGAAGCATGAGTGTACAGTGTGTTAAACAATCTCTTTTTTTTTTTTTTTTTTTTTTTTTTTTAGCCAACATCAATAATTTTTTTGCTCAGTTTTGTTTCGATCATTCTCCAGGTTCCCAGAATCTAATCCAACAAATGCCATACCAGCGTTTGGAGGGATGGTCAAGGGCAGGGGTCGGCAACCCAAAATGTTGAAAGAGCCATATTGAACCAAAAATACAAAAACAAATCTGTCTGGAGCCGCAAAAAAAATTAAGTTATATTACATACAGATAGTGTGTCATGAGATATGAATTAAATTATGAGAACTTAAAGGAAACTAAATGAGCTCAAATATAGCTACAAATGAGGCATAATGATGCAATATGTACATACAGCTAGCCTAAATAGCATGTTAGCATCGATTAGTTTCCAGTCATGAAGTGACCAAATATGTCGGATTAGCACACTCCACATAAGTCAGTAACATCAACAAAACTCACCTTTTGAGCATTCATGCACAACGTTCTAAGTTTGATGGACAAAATGAGACAGAAAAAGTGTCATAAATCATGTCTTCAAAAGTCGGAGAAATGTATACATGTAAAAAAGCTACGGTGAGTTCAAGGACCACCAAAATCAGTAGGACAAAACAGCGCTCACCAAATATTCGAATCAGTTAAGCATGTTTAATACAAACAGTAGGGGTGTGGGATTCAGAATTGATTCTCATTTTTAAAAAAATCGATTTTTTTTTTTTTTTAATCAAGCCAACAAACCACTACACAGCAATACCATAACAATGCAATCCAATTCCAAAACCAAACCTGACCCAGCAACACTCAGAACTGCAATAAACAGAGGAGACACAAACACGACACAGAACAAACCAAAAGTAATGAAACAAAAATAAATATTATCAACAACGGTATCAATATTAGTTATCATTTCAGCATAGCAGTGATTAAAAATCTCTGACATTATCATTAGACATTTATAAAAATAAAAAAAAAGTGTCACTGTGGCTTACACTTGCATCGCATCTCATAAGCTTGACAACACACTGTGTCCGATGTTTTCACAAAGATAAAATAAGGCATTTTTGGTTCGTTTAATAGTTAAAACAAATTTACATTATTGCAATCAGTTGATAAAACATTGTCCTTTACAATTATAAAAGCTTTTTTTTTTTCAAAAATCCACTACTCTGCTAGCATGTCAGCAGACTGGGGTAGATCCTGCTGAAATCCTATGTATTGAATGAATACAGAATCGTTTTGAATCGGAAAAATATCGTTTTGGTGGACAAAATGAGACAGAAAAAGAAGTGGCATAAATCATGTCTTAGAAAGTCAGAGAAAGTTATACATGTAAAAAAAAAACTACGGTGAGTTCAAGGACGGCCAAAATTAGTAGGACAAAATGGCGCTCACCAAATATTCGACTCAGTGAAGCATGTTTAATATAAACAGTAGGGGTGTGGGATTCAGAATTGATTATCATTTTTAAAAAATCGTTTTTTTTTGTTTTTTTTTTAAATCAAGCCAACAAACCACTACACAGCAATACCATAACAATGCAATCCAATTCCAAAACCAAACCTGACCCAGCAACACTCAGAACTGCAATAAACAGAGCAATTGAGAAGAGACACAAACACGACACAGAACAAACCAAAAGTAGTGAAACAAAAATTTTTTTTTTTTTTTTTTTTTTTAAATCTACTACTCTGCGAGCATGGCAGCAGACTGGGGTAGATCCTGCTGAAATCCTATGTATTGAATGAATACAGAATCGTTTTGAATCGGAAAAATATCGTTTTTGAATCGAAAATCGAATCGAAAAAAATCTATATATTATCGAATCGTGACCCCAAGAATCGATATTGAATCGAATCGTGGGACACCCATAGATCCACAGCCCTAATAGATAGATAGATAGTTCTTTATTCCATCAGGAGAGTTCCTTCAGGAAAATTACAATTTTCAGCACAATCCCATTCAAGATCAGACAAACATTACAGGGAGACAGAACAGGATCGCTGACGGGTCTGCCGGCTTCCAGCGCCCCTTACAAAAAAGATGACATACAGGTAAACAGGGGGGGGGTGGAAGAAAAAAATAGAAGATTAAAATAAAATTTAAAAATCGGTCTTAGCCTGGGCCCTGGAGTGGGGGTGCAGACTGAGGCCAAGGGGGAAAAAAAACAAACAACTCATAGCCTCATAGCCATAGTACACATCCATAATAAACATTATGCTTTATAGCAATTAGGGAGGTTTGTGTCATGTTTGTCCTCCTACAGAAAACAAATTAAAAGAAAAAATATGTTTTTTTTTCCCTTCATCATTTCCATTTTTCATATATTTTTGAAAAAGCTCCAGAGATCCACTAGGCCGGCGCTCCAGAGCCGCGGGTTGCCGACCCCTGGTCTTGGTGGCAAAGTAGGAACCCTTCACATTTTGATGCAGTTTACAGTTTTCTTGTCCTCTTTTGCTATAGCTTGCTCTGTGAATGGTTGCATCTATTTTAAAGAGCAGATTCGGGTCCATACCAAGAGTGGTGCTGATCCATATCAGGATTGTTGGGCCTTGGTAGAACCCTTCACTTCAGGAATAAAGGCCTCTATTTTTTTTTCTTCACTTCCCCAAGCCTTTTTTGGGGTTTTTATCAGAAAGATTTGGGAGGAAGCAGTATTTTTAGCACTCTTGAGTAACTACGACCCTTCTCTTTGTGCGGCGCAGGAGCGTATTTTCAGTACATGACAGTGCAGCTGCAGAATGTGAGCAGGAAATACGCTCACACAGCACACATGGCGCTATTACTGTATGGGATGGGACTTGTAGAAACACACACAGTCCGGTGGCGAGGTCAGGGATGTGTGTTGTGCTTGATTAGCCACGCAGCTTAACACTGACTGTGTGTGTGTGTGTGTGTGTGTGTGTGTGTGTGTGTGTGTGTGTGTGTGTGTGTGTGTGTGTGTGTGTGTGTGTGTGTGTGTGTGTGTGTGTGTGTGTGTGTACTTGTATTTCTACCCTTCTTGAGACATCAACAAGGAAAAGTACCCTCTATATGAGGACGGGTGAACAAGTTAGGACATAAATCATGGTCCCAATACGGAAAACCATTGCATCTAGTAGAAAGTGTGTCATTTGCACCCCTGGTGGTGAAATCTATCCCCAAAAAAAAGGAGGGATTTTTCAAATTGACCGTGTGTCGGTTTTAAAAGTGCTCCCCCTCTGGTCAACACATGAAATAACAAGTGTGTGTAAGAAATTGAAATGTGCCCTCTATGGCCAAAATTAGTTTTAAAAAAATAAATAAATCGGTGTCTAGAGACATACTGTAATAACTTGAAGTAAATATTGAAGATCTATTGCTAACGATGGATTCTGATGCGTCATCTATGTTGCTACTCCTCGATCTTAGCGCTGCTTTCGATACCGTCGATCATAATAATTTATTAGAACGTATCAAAACACGAATTGGTATGTCAGACTTAGCCCTGTCTTGGTTTAACTCTTATCTTACTGATAGGATGCAGTGTGTCTCGCATAACAATGTGACCTCGGACTACGTTAAGGTAACGTGTGGAGTTCCCCAGGGTTCGGTCCTTGGCCCTGCACTCTTCAGCATCTACATGCTGCCGCTAGGTGACATCATACGCAAATACGGTGTTAGCTTTCACTGTTATGCTGATGACACCCAACTCTACATGCCCCTAAAGCTGACCAACACGCCGTATTGTAGTCAGCTGGAGGCGTGTCTTAATGAAATTAAACAATGGATGTCCGCTAACTTTTTGCAACTCAACGCCAAAAAAACGGAAATGCTGATTATCGGTCCCGCTAGACACCGAACTCTATTTAATAATACAACTCTAACATTTGACAACCAACAATTAAACAAGGCGACACTGTAAAGAATCTGGGTGTTATCTTCGACCCAACTCTCTCCTTTGAGGCACACATTAAAAGCGTTACTAAAACGGCCTTCTTTCATCTCCGTAATATCGCTAAAATTCGCTGCATTTTTTCCACTAAAGACGCTGAGATCATTATCCATGCGTTTGTTACGTCTCGCCTCGACTACTGTAACGTATTATTTTCGGGTCTCCCCATGTCTAGCATTAAAAGACTACAGTTGGTACAAAATGCGGCTGCTAGACTTTTGACTAGAACAAGAAAGTTTGATCATATTACGCCTGTACTGGCTCACCTGCACTGGCTTCCTGTGCACTTAAGATGTGACTTTAAGGTTTTACTACTTACGTATAAAATACTAGCTCCATCCTATCTTGCCGATTGTATTGTACCATATTACACTGGTTTAAATGTAACTTAGATATTGGGTGTCACTATGTAAAGCGCTTTGAGTCACTTGAGAAAAGCGCTATATAAATATAGTTCACTTCACTTCACACTTCACCATATGTCCCGGCAAGAAATCTGCGTTCAAAGGACTCCGGCTTATTAGTGATTCCCAAAGCCCAAAAAAAGTCTGCGGGCTATAGAGCGTTTTCATTTCGGGCTCCAGTACTCTGGAATGCCCTCCCGGTAACAGTTCGAGATGCCACCTCAGTAGAAGCATTTAAGTCTCACCTTAAAACTCATTTGTATACTCTAGCCTTTAAATAGACTCCCTTTTTAGACCAGTTGATCTGCCGTTTCTTTTTTTTTTTCTTCTATGTCCCACTCTCCCTTGTGGAGGGGGTCCGGTCCGATCCGGTGGCCATGTACTGCTTGCCTGTGTATCGGCTGGGGACATCTCTGCGCTGCTGATCCGCCTCCGCTTGGGATGGTTTCCTGCTGGCTCCGCTGTGAACGGGACTCTCGCTGCTGTGTTGGATCCGCTTTGGACTGGACTCTCGCGACTGTGTTGGATCCATTGTGGATTGAACTTTCACAGTATCATGTTAGACCCGCTCGACATCCATTGCTTTCCTCCACTCCAAGGTTCTCATAGTCATCATTGTCACCGACGTCCCACTGGGTGTGAGTTTTCCTTGCCCTTATGTGGGCCTACCGAGGATGTCGTGGTGGTTTGTGCAGCCCTTTGAGACACTAGTGATTTAGGGCTATATAAGTAAACATTGATTGATTGATTGATTGAAGATTAGAAACCAATTACAAAAAAAAAGTAAAATGAAAAAAATATTAAAAGCAGTCTTTCTCGTAAAATGATGACTTTTTCATGTAAAACTATTACTTTTTAATGCAAAATGATTTGATTAAGTGATTGATTGAGAGTTTTATTAGAAGATTGCACAGTATAGTACATATTCCATACACCGCAACACATCTTTAATCGTTGTTTGAGTCCCTTTTTGTGTTTTTATTATTTCTGAACTCTTCCGATCCCTTTGTTTGAGCACTTCCTTGTTTGTATTTGTCATCATGGCAACTTCATTGGCTCCACCTGCACTTACTTTCTGACGCACACCTCTTTTTGATTATTGTTTTAGTATTTAAACCGGCCTGCTACCTTAGTTCTGTCTGGATGTTTTGTTTGCTCCATTCAACTGTTACGTTCGTTATTCTGCCTTGTACTAACCTCGCTAAGTTACTTCTTAGCTTCTCGTGCGGTCAGCACGTCTTTGTGGACTTTGACTCAGTGCTAAGTGTAAGCCTAGCTCCCGTGCGGCACGCTTTTCGTTGTTCTTTTGTACCAGTGTTATTTCATTTTTGTATTAAAACCAGCTCCTACCTGCAATTCCAGTCTTGTCCGAGTCCTGCAGCATCCGGGGGTGACAACTCACGCATTCACAATACGTCCGAATCGTAACACAATTGACCACTAGTTGGTAAAACCCGAATACGTTTTTCCGCTTGTTTAAGTCGGAGTCCACATTAATCCATTCATGGTGACATTTGTCATCTAAAATTCTGACTTTTATCACAATATTGCCAATTGTGGTGTTGTTCTTGTAAAATACTGACATTTTTTGAGTAAAATTATGCCGTTTGTCACATTGTGACTTTTGTCATAAGTTTACCGCATAAAATTCTGATTATTATTAATGTATTGCCAGCATTTTTTATGGCGTTTGTCACATTGTGACTTTTGTCATAATTTTACGGAGTAAAATTCTGATTATTATTATTATAGAATTGCCAGAATTTTAAAGTTTTCCTTATAAAATTGGGAATTTTGTCGAGTAAAATAACGACTCTTTTCATAAAATTGACAACATTTTAAGCTTTTCTTGTAAAATTGCAACCGTTTGAGTAAAAATTCCAACTTTTATCATAACATTGCACGTAAAAGTTTGACTTACATTGGGTAAAATTACTCCTCATGTGCAGCTGACATGAGGCTCCTGCGACCCCTAAAGGGACAAGCAGTAGAAAATGGATGAATGGATGGATTATAAAACTGCCCAAATTCTAAGTTTTTCTTGTGACATTTTTCATGTGAAATTCCAACTCATTTTTCACAACAAGCGTTTTTATACTTGCTTAGTATGTATATATTATTAATGTTGAAAATACAAATCTTTATACAAACGTATATCTAGAAAGGGGGGTCCTAAAGAGGTAGGCATTTTTCGGAGGTCTCAAGACGGTAACAAATACAAGAAAGTGTGTGGGTGTGTACGTGTATGTGTGTGTGTTGCACTTTTTAATCAGGTCACACGGATCCCAGACCTCTCTTCTCTCACTCTGCCCCCGCCGTCTGGAAGGTTCCGTCAGGGTTGACCAAAAGGGGCACCGCTGACCCAGATTGAGAAAGTGTAAGTGGGAGAGAAGGGGGGGGGAATCAGCTGTGTATATCATGCCTTCAATTCCCATTGCCTCAACACAACGATAAGGGGGTGTGTGCGTGTAAGTGTGTGTGTGTAAGTGTATGTGTGTGCGTGTGTCACTGCTGCAGCCAAGATTTCAGGGACCCTCTTGACCTAGAAATGGGTCTATTGAACACACACACACACACACACACACACACACACACAGGTGCAGACATACCCACCAGGGATCTAGAGTCTATATGTGCCTCAGTGACCAGCTGAACCCCCTCAGCAGCAGCATCATCCCTCATCCTGTTTATTTTTTTGGCTCGGTGGTCGTCTTGCAGCATCACTCGCCTTCCTCAAGTGTCCTTCTCAGCCATTCCAAGTACCGCTCTTTTCCTCCCGGCATGTTCTCGGGCCCTCTAATTGGCTCCGTGGATTTCTGTGTGCGTTCGCCAGCAAGTTGAGCGGTTAAGCACGGACCATTCAGCCTTCAGTGAATGTTTTGCATTGCAACCGTGCAGAGATGTTTATCAGCAGTGTGGGAAGGAATGCATGCGGGAGATTCTTCATTAGCGTTCCGCAAAAAAGAGAAATATTTGGTGGATTGTGGGAGCAAAGAATGCCAATACAGCTGATTAAATGTTAGCTGTGTGTACCAACATATACTGTACGTACCACATAGTCCAAAACTTGAACGTTTTGTACAATTAAACATTGCTATAACCTATGTCAGGGGCGCTCACACTTTTTCTGCAGGTGAGCTACTTTTCAATTGACCAAGTCGAGGAGATCTACCTCATTCCTATTTATAATTTATATTTATTTATTTATGAAAGAGACATTTTTGTTAACAAGTTAATGGTGTTTAATGATAATACAAGCATGTTTAATACATAGATTCCTTTCTTTCATGAAGACAAGAATATAAGTTGGTGTATTTGATTCTGATGACTTGCATTGATTGGAATTAGACAGTGGTGCTGATAACGTCCGCATTTTCAAATGGAGGAAAAAAAAAGTCCTCCTTTCTGTCCAATACCACATGAAAGTGGTTGGCTTTGGCATCTCATTTGTCCAACTTGCATACTCGTTTTTAAACACTTTGTTATGAGAGTAGCATATGTGTGTGGCCCTTTTAATGTCTGGCAGCAGGTGAGTGACGTCAGTGAGTGTGCGGGTGGGCAAGCAAGTGAGAAAGCGGTCGTTGAGGGCGGGGGAGAAATACATTGGCATCAAGCTCCGTAGCTTGCTAGCTTGTGCACGCTAGCTTTCTGAGACTTATTTTGTTAGCACAGGCAGGATGAAACAGGTCTTTTATGGTGAAGACAGGAACTGTGCTGTCGGTCTTTAGAGTTTTGACAGTAGGTACGGAGTCTCTAGAAATAAAATGTGTTTCTCTGCGTCCGCCCTGTTAGTGATTTTTTTCTTAAATATGAGCTCGCAGCAGCCAGCGTCATCTCACAAGATCCTCGGGGGCCGAGAATGTCAAAAGACTGACGAAAGTGAAGTCTTGGTATGATTGATGATTGCTCATTTTTATGTATATTTTTTAATGCCTGGCTTGAGATCGACTGACACACCCTCCGAGATCGACCAGTCGATCGCGATCGACGTAATGCCCACCCATGACCTATGTGATGTCTGCCAATATATTCCTATTTATTTTGAATAATATAGGGCAGGGCTCTTTAATGTTTTCCAGGCAAGGGAGCCCCAATTTATACAGCCTGTATAAAATTATGTTTTATATCAAGCCGGTACTTAAGGTTCTGTATTTTTCGGAGTATAAGGCGCACCTGCCGGAAATGCATAATAAAGAAGGAAAAAACATATATCAGTCGCATTTTTGTGGGAAATTTATATCATAAAACCCAACACCAAGAATAGACATTTTAAAGGCAATTTAAAATAAATAAAGAATAGTTGTCAAACTTGGACTTGAATTTGGGTTGTTTCTTCGACGCAGAGGGAATTTGGAACGAGCCAGGTGTGAACGTGACTACATATTGTTTTATTTAACACTCAAAGGGAAATAAATAAAAAGCGCGCCCCCGTGCGCGCTTTTTGTTTATTTCCTTTTGAGTCGCTCTGGAGTATAGGTCTCACCTGCCGAAAATGCATAATAAAGAAGGAAAAAAACATGTATAAGTCGCATTTTTTGGGAACATTTATTTGATAAAACCCAACACCAAGAATAGACATTTGAAAGGCAATATAAATTAAACAAAGAATAGTTGTCAAACTTGGACTTTGATTTGGGTTGTTTCTTCGACGCAAAAGAAATTTGGAACGAGCCAGGCGTGAACGTGAGTATATATTGTTTTATTTAACACTCAAAAGGAAATAAACAAAAAGCGCGCACGAGGGCGGAAGTACAAAAATTGGGCTGTGAAAAAGAAGACTAGCACAGAGGCTGTAACTATAAATACGAAAAGAAAACACTTGCTCAAAGGCATGAATAACAAAACTTACTTGGAAAAGGACACTGGAAATAATCATTCATAATCATCAGTTAATTTTTATTGGACGTTTTACTTTTAAACCAGAGGAACATACTTTTGTGAAGATGGACAGTGCAACTTCTGAATGACTCGCGATAGAGGACGCTATTATTATCTGCAACACTATCCGGTCATTCGGGACATCGCACGAGAGAGACAACATTTCATTATAAATAAACAAAACTGTAAAAGAACTATTGTAAGTTACCGACATGCTGGTGTTCATCTGTATGGTCATGTTCAGAGCTCACAAATGTTTGTAAATCTATCGTGCCTGAAAGATTATTGACGGCGAATGAGAAGTGTTGTCCATCCATCCATTTTCTATCGCTTATTCCCTTTTGGGGTCGCGGGGGGCGCTGGCGCCTATCTCAGCTACAATCGGGCGGAAGGCGGGGTACACCCTGGACAAATCGCCACCTCATCGCAGTGAGAAGTGTTGTGTGTGTCGATAAAAAGACGTGTGTGGACGAGAAAGAATATGTCTTTATTCGCACAAGATTGATAAAAGTTAAAAAGAGTGTCGTACTTTGAGACTTCTTTTGGGGACATCAACACATGCTGAAAAACGACACATTCAGTAAATATTTTTAGAGATATCCAATCCAATCCAATCCACTTTTATTGTACAGCACATTTAAACAACAGAAATGTTTCAAAAGTGCTGCACAACAATATTAAAAACCATATTCAAATATTATCCTTAGCTCCACCAATGACTGAATAAAAACTAAAAATAAATACATATAAAACCAATATGAAAATAAATATGATTAAAAACGATTTTAAAGGGTAAAACCTATGAAAACAATAAATACAAATCTAAATTTAAAAAGACAGAGGACCACACAACTCACGTAGTGTTAAAAGCCAGAGAACAAAAGTGGGTCTTAAGACGAGACTTAAAACACTCCACTGTGGGAACAGTTTGAACATGGAGGAGCAGAGTGTTCCAGACCTTACGGCCGACCACAGAGAAGACCCTGTCTCCACTGAGTCTCGTCTTGGGCACCTCGGGCTGGAGCTGGCTCTCGGGCCTCAGAGCGCGCAGGAGTGTAAATTTGGATGAGGTCCGAGATATAATGAGGTGCCAGTCCATGCAAAGTTTTAAAACCAAAGAGCAATATTTTGAAATCAATTCTAAAATGAACAGTGAGCCAGAGCTAAATCTCAGGGATTGGGGTTATATGCTCACGTTTCCTGGCCCCTGTTAAGAGTCGTGCTGCCGCGTATTAAGTACACATCAGTTGTCATGCCAATGTTTAATCACTGTTGTTTCATTTCGTAAAAATAATTAATGCATTTAAAAGTTACAGTTAAAGTCCCAACAATAGTCACAGACACACTGGGTGTGGCGAAATTATCCTCTGCATTCGACTCATCCCCCAGCGCCTGGTAATCATTTTGATGATTCAACCCCCAATTCTAACCTTTGATGACGAGTGCCAAGCAGGGAGGTAATGGGTCCCATTTTTATAGACTTTGGTATGACTCGGCCGGTGTTCGAACTCACGACCTTCCAGTCTCAGGGCGGACAGTCTAACCACAAGGCCACTGAGTCTGCGCATCTGTGTTCAGAGACCCTCCCTGGGAAAAACTGACCAATCACAACTCTGTTTTCTGTGACGCCCACTCAGTGGCCTAGTGGTTAGAGTATCCGCCCTGAGATCGGTAGGTTGTGAGTTCAAACCCCGGCCGAGTCATACCAAAGACTATAAAAATGAGACCCATTACCTCCCTGCCTGTCGGAATTGGGGGTTAAATCACCAAAAATTATTCCCAGGCGCGGCCACCGCTGCCGCCCACTGCTCCCCTCACCTCCCAGGGGGTGAACAAGGGGATGGGTCGAATGCAGAGGACAAATTTCACCACACCTCGTGTGTGTGTGACAATCATTGGTACTTTAAAGGCCTACTGAAATGAGATTTTCTTATTTAAACGGGGATAGCAGGTTCATTCTATGTTTCTTACTTGATCATTTCACGATATTGCCATATTTTTGCTGAAAGGATTTAGTAAAGAACATCGACGATAAAGTTCGCAACTTTTGGTTGCTAATAAAGCCTTGCCTGTACCGGAAGTAGCAGACGATGTGCGCATGGTCACCAGTGTGAGGGCTCCTCACATCCTCACATTGTTTATAATCATAGCCACCCGCAGCGCGAGCGATTCTGACCGAGAAAGCGACAATTTCCCCATTAATTTGAGCGAGGATGAAAGATTCATGGATGAGGATTGTGAAAGTGGAGGACTAGAAGAAAAAAAAAAAAACGACGGCAGTGGGAGCGATTCAGATATTATTAGACAAATTTACTAGGATAATTCTGGAAAATCCCTTATCTGATTATTGCATTACTAGTGTTTTAGTGAGATTATAAAGTCATACCTGAAAGTCGGAGGGGTGTGGTGACTGCCAGTGTCTCTGATGGAAGCCATGGATGAGCCAAGAAAGTCGCAGCTGCCTCTTTGACAGCTGCAGGAGGACGCAATCTCCGCTCATGTCTCCGGTAAGAGCCGACTTATTACCACAATTTTCTCTCTGAAACCTGCCGGTTGACATGTGGTAGAGAACCATGTTTGCTTGACGGCTCTGTTCCATATTAAAGCTTCACAACAAACAAAGAAACACCGGCTGTGTTTATGTTGCTACAGCCGGCCAAAATACACTGCTTTCCACCAAATGCATTCTTCTTTGTAGTCTCCATTCTTAATTGAACAAATTGCAAAAGATTCAGCAACACAGATGTCCACAATACTGTGTAATTATGCGATTAAATCGGACGACTTTTAGCCGTGAGTGGTGCTGGGATAAAATGTTCGTTACAACCAATAACATCATAAGCACGCGTCAACATAAGCATCATCATTTAAAATTTACAATTGCAATTTAGTAAACTAAACCGGCTGTATTGGCATGTGTTGCAATGTTAATATTTCATCATTGATATATAAACTATCAGACTGTGTGGTCGGTAGTAGTGGGTTTCAGTAACTTTAACTTAAAGGGGAACATTATCACAATTTCAGAAGGGTTAAAACAAAAAAAAATCAGTTCCCAGTGGCTTATTTTATTTTTCGAAGTTTTTTTCAAAATTTTACCCATCATGGAATATCCCGAAAAAAGGCTTTAAAGTCCCTGATTCTCGCTATCTGTAAATCCGCCCGTCCATTATCCTGTGACGTCACATAATGATGCCAATACAAAAAAACATGGCGGATAGAACAGCCAGATATAGCGACATTAGCTCGGATTCAGACTCGGTTTTCAGCGGCTTAAGCGATTCTGTTGAGATCCGCTTTTTGGATCCTCCACATATTATTGTTTATTGTTCCATTTTTATTTTCACTCTCCATCTGAACCTATTATTTCCTGTTTAAGTTGGTCACCATGGTACCTTATCAGTTTTCACCTGTTTCTCACGGCCCTGCACACCTGTCCTCACTAATCACCTACCTTTATATAAGCCTGCATCTTTTGTTGTTCAGTCTGGGATCCAAATTTGCTTTCACGCAATGAGTTACGTCTGCACTCTTGTCACGTATGTATATTCTCGCTAGCTTTTCACGCTAAACCCTTTTCTCATTCCAGCTTTCATGCTGTATGTTTTGTTTTGCTCTTTTATGTGCCTACGTGCCAGTTTAGTTCTCATTGTTGTGTGTCCTAGCTTTTTTGCTAGCGTCTTTGGTTTGCCTTTTTATTAGCACCAGTGTTTTGATTCATAGATCATTTTCGTTAAATAAATTGTTTATATTCTTACCTTTGCTGTGTTCACTTGACGCATCCTCGAGGGAATTGAACCCGGCATCACAATGCCGAACAGGCGTAACAGATTCAACAGATTATGCATGTATTGAAACGGTTGGAGTGTGGAGGCAGATAGCGAAAACGAAATCGAAGAAGAAACTGAAGCTATTGAGCGAATAGCTATTGAAGATATTTGGCGATCGCCTTCTAACCAACGATTGCATCTTTTGATCACTGGAGCAACTTAAATACGTCGATTGGTAAGTGTGGGTGGAGGGAAAGGCTGGATGCAAATCTAGCTGCAAATGTACATACAGTTAGCCTAAATAGCATGTTAGCATCGATCAGCTGGCAGTCATGCCGTGACCAAATATGTCTGATTAGCACATAAGTCAATAACATCAACAAAACTCACCTTTGTGATTTCGTTGACTTTATCGTTGGAAATGCATCTGCTTTGAGTGTCGCAGGATATCCACACATTCTTGCGGCGACAGTGTGATCGTTTCATATGTAATTAAACACATTTACTAGGATAATTCTGGAAGATCCCTTATCTGCTTATTGTTTTAATAATGTTTTAGTGAGATTGTAAAGACATACCTCGAGGTCGGATGGCTGCGGTGAACACACCAGTGTCTCAGAGAGAAGCCGAGGTGCCAAGCTCACAGCTGCCTTTTTTGACAGCTACTGCAGGAGGACGAATAATCCACTGATGTCTCCGGTAAGATATATATCACAATTTTCCCATCCGAAAACATGCTGGTTGATGTAGAGAAAACATGTTCGCTTGACCGCTCTGTGTTAAAGGGGAACATTATCACAATTTCAGAAGGGTTAAAACCAATAAAAATCAGTTCCCAGTGGCTTATTTTATTTTTCGAAGTTTTTTTCACAATTTTACCCATCATGGAATATCCCGAAAAAAGGCTTTAAAGTGCCTGATTTTTGCTATCTGTGAACTATCCATTTTCCTGTGACGTCATCCAGTGATGCCAATACAAACAACATGGCGGATATAGCGACATTAGTTCGGATTCTAACTCGGATTTCAGCGGCTTAAGCGATTCAATAGATTACGCATGTATTGAAACAGATGGTCGGAGTATGGAGGTAGATAGCGAAAACAAAATTGAAGAAGAAACTGAAGCTATTGAGAGAATAGCTATTGACGCTATTCGGCGATTGCCTTCTAACCAACGATTGAGTGTCGCAGGATATCCAAACATCTCTGTGCCATGTCTGCCTTAGCATCGCCGGTAAAATGTGAAGGAGAAACTTAAATTGGTAAGTGTTTGTTTGGCATTAAATGTGGGTGCAGGGAAAGGCTGGATGCAAATATAGCTACAAATGTACATACAGCTAGCCTAAATAGCATGTTAGCATCGATTAGCATGCCGTGCTAATCGATGCACACTCCACGTGAGACAACTTGAATCCGTCCCTGATGGTGTTTTTACAACCTCCGACAACACACCGACGAGGCATGATGTCTCCAAGGTACGGAAAACAGTCGAAAAAACGGAAAATAACAGAGCTGATTTGACTCGTGTGTGTCGTGTGTTTGAGAAAATGGCGGATTGCTTCCCATTGTAACGTCACGGGTGAAAGGTCATCGCTCCGACAGCGAACAATTAAAAGGTGTTTTCAATTGCCAAATTCACCCTTTTAGAGTTCGGAAATCGGTTAAAAAAAACATATGGTCTTTTTTTCTGCAACATCAAGGTATATATTGACACTTAAATAGGTCTGGTGATAATGTTCCCCTTTAACTTAGGTTTACGTGGGCTACGCGGGTGGCTACGCAGGGGACTCCAGCTGACTGCGTCAACTCTTTTTAACGACATTTCTCTGTTCACTACAGTGTGTTGGACTAATTATAAAGTGGACAGCCGATTCCCGGAATGACACATATTATTTTCACTATTTTGTTGTAATTTGATGACATGGGCTGACGTCGCCGCTAAAGCCTGACCTCAAGTACACTGAGTCCTGTGATTTAACACAAGCCGCAGTGCAGAGTGGGATCCGTCACATGTGACGGCAGGCACTTCATTAATTACCGCACTTAAGTTAACACACATGTTCTTCCTGCAGACCAGCAATTCGACGAGATTATTTGCAGACATAAAAGTAATTAGCCGGAGGCCGTCACACACCACACAAGCTGGATGTGGATCCGTCTCCGAACCGAGGAGACGGGGAAGGCCAGCTTGCCCCTGTCATGTCTGCACATGGTCGTTCTGCTGTTTATTCGCCCTTCCGAAAACAGAGCATTGGGGAGATTAGGGCCCGCTGCGCTTCCATGAATGGTCATCCAATCGTTGGCTCGTCCAGTGCGAGTTCAGTCAACTGACTCCCCCTCCAGCCGTGTATCAATCCTGCTTGGCAGATAGGCAAGCTCGCATTGATGCCTTCAGTGGAACGGGATTTTACCGCATTGGTCTGTGGGGGGTTTCAAAGGCCTGTTTAGGTCGTTTATTTAATGGAAAACAGACATTTTGGCTGACTGTTTTAGAGCTGGGAAATGAAACCCACCTTGGCAGAGGTAGTTTTGATTGATTGATTGAGACTTTTATTAGTGGATTGCACAGTACAGTACATATTCCGTACAATTGACCACTAAATGGTAACACCCAAATAGGTTTTTCAACATGTTTAAGTCGGGGTCCACGTTAATCATTTAAAGTCTCTGTTCGACGGCGTGGCGCAGTGGAAGAGTGGCCGTGCGCAACCCGAGCGTCCCTGGTTCAAATCCCACCTAGTACCAACCTCGTCACGTCCATTGTGTCCTGAGCAAGACACTTCACCCTTGCTCCTGATGGGTGCTGGTTGGCGCCTTGCATGGCAGCTCCCTCCATCAGTGTGTGAATGTGTGTGTGAATGGGTAAATGTGGAAGTAGTGTCAAAGCGCTTTGAGTACCTTGAAGGTAGAAAAGCGCTACACAAGTACAACCCATTTATCATTTATTTATCATTCGATATTTCTTTACTGCAAAAAAACAGATGTCAAACTATAAGATAAAGAGCCTAAATTATCGAAAACAAATTTAAAAACTAGTGAAATTTACGAGCTCCACGGACGGAAAACTTTACATAGTCAAACATCCTAAATTAAGACTTGCAAATCTAAAAAATAGCAGATTGGTGATTACGGTGTTTTCATGGGTTAGAATTATTATATGGTTACCTCAGCCAAATTATTTGAGAAATAGGACTACCATATTTTTCGGAGTGTCAGTCGCTCCAGAGTATAAGTCGCACCTGCCGTAAATGCATAATAAGGAAGGAAAAAAACATATATAAGTCGTACTGGAGTATAAATCGCATTTTTTGGCGGAAATTTATTGGATAAAACCCAACACCACGAATAGACATTTGAAAGGCAATTTAAAATAAATCTCGAATAGTGAACAACAGGCTGAATAAGTGTACGTTATATGACGCATAAATAACCAACTGAGAAGGTGCCTGGTATGTTAACGTAACATATTATGGTAAGAGTCATTCAAATAACTATAACATATAGAACGTGCTATACGTTTACCAAACAATCTGTCTCTCCCAATTGCTAAATCCGATGAAATCTTATACGTCTAGTCTCTTACATGAATGAGCTAAATAATATTATTTGATATTTTACGATAATGTGTTAATATTTTCACACATAAGCCGCTCCTGAGTATAAGTCGCACCCCTGGCCAAACTATGAAAAAAACTGTGACTTATAGTCCGAAAAATACGGTAATTTAGTGTTGAAACTGCTGAAACTCTTCTTGTGGGCTTGGCATTACAGCAGCAGCAAAATGTTGACTTTACCCGCCATTATATTTGTCAACCATCCCGATTTTCGCGGGAGACTCACAAATTTCAGTGCCCCTTCCGAAGATCTCCCGGGGTAACCATTCTCCTGAATTTCTCCCGATTTCCACCTGGACAACAATATCGGGGGTGTGCCTTAAAGGCACTGCCTTTAGCCTCCTCTCTCACCTGAAAAGAAGACTATTATATATGTCTCTGTTATCCATAGGTATATCTATAACCCATAAAGTAGGCAGGCACGGAGCTATTTCTCAGCGTGTGTTTATTCCAGCCGGCACGTTAATACACTGACACACAACATCCGGATTCCCATCATGCATTGCTTCAAAACTACGGCAAGTAGTAATGTCCAAAAACATAACAGAGGCGAAGCAGAAGAACGAAGAAGAGACATGGCGACGATGAGTAAGAAGAAGTATGCTTGCAAGTTCCAAAATGATTAGGAAAAATTATTTCAGTTCATCTAGGACAGCTCGAAGGGGAAGGCGCATTCGTCCTCCTGCAGTAGCTGTCAAAAAAGGCAGCTGTGAGCTTGGCTCCTCGGCTTCCCTCTGACACACTGGCGTGTTCACCGCAGCCATCCGACCTCGAGGTATGTCTTTACAATCTCACTAAAACACTATTAAAACAATAAGCAGATAAGGGATCTTCCAGAATTATCCTAAAAAATGTGTCTTATTACATCTGAAACGATCACACTGTCGCTGCCCGGAGCCGTCGCTTTTTATTTTATTTTTTTATTTTTTTTTTCTAGTCCTTCACTATCAATATACTCAGCCACGAATCTTTCATCCTCGCTCAAATTAATGGGGAAATTGTTGTTTTCTTTGTCCGAATATCTCTTTTTGTTGGAGGCTCCCTTTATAAACAATGTGAGGATGTGAGGAGCCCCCACACGGGTGACGTCATCGTCTGCTACTTCCGGTAAAGGCAAGGCTTTTTTATTAGCAACCAAAAGTTGCGAACTTTATCGTCGATTTGTTTACTAAATCCTTTCAGCACAAACATGGCAATATCGCGAAATGATCAATTTTACACAAAGAATGGATCTGCTATCCCTGTTTAAATAAGAAAATCTCATTTCAGTAGGCTTTTAAATGCAGCTTTCACCAAATAATTTCTTTACTCATAAGTCAACTCTTAGCAGACTTCTTAGGAGTAATTCTAAGAAGCTTGATAAATACGGCCCCTGACTTCGCCATTCAACACGGTGGATGAACGGATATACTCATTCATGAACGGATTATGGCAAGTATGCCCTCCATCCCTACGGCTATTAATAGAAAAAGTGACATGTTCATGATGATCTCAAAGTCAAGTCCCACCTAAGGCACGCAGACTCATCAAACAAATATCCGGTGATTCTTAACAGAGTGAGAACGAGGCCGTTGATGCTCTCATGTTGTCAGGTGACCCTGCGCTTGTCCTTGGACGTGAATATTTGACATGCAGGAGGCGCAAATGGAGGCATAGCAAATGTACAGCAGGTGGAACGGCGGCCCCCAGAAAGCCGTTAAAAAAAACAAAAAACATGAACTCAAGCAAGCTGCGGGTGGTGTGACTCAACCATGGAGGCTGCCAGCTGTTGGTCACACTTTTGTTTTGCCGTTTTGGTTCAACCCTGAATGGAACTGGTTGTAGAGTTGTCCATTAAGCTTTAAAGGCCTACTGAAACCCACTACTACCGACCACGCAGTCTGATAGTTTATATATCAATGATGAAATATTAACATTGCAACACATGCCAATACGGTCTTTTTAGTTTACTAAATTGCAATTTTAAATGTCCTTACGTCACGGACTATAAGGGAATAGCGCTGCACCAAACACAGGTAAAAGTCGTCTCTGTTCATGGTGTAATTACACAGTATTTTGGACATCTGTGTTGCTGAATCTTTTGCAATTTGTTCATTTAATAATGGAGACTATAAAGAACAATGCTGTTGGTGGAACGCGGTGTATTGCAGCTGTCGTTAGCACCGAGACACAGCCGGTGTTTCTTTGTTTGTTGTGAAGCTTTAACACAGAGCGGTCAAGCGAACATGTTTTCTCTACGTCAACCAGCATGTTTTTGGATGGGGAAATTGTGATATATATCTTACCGGAGAAATCATTGGATTATTCGTCGTCTTGCAGCAGCTGTTTAAAAGACAGCTGTGAGCTTGGCTCCTCGGCTTCTCTCTGAGACACTTCGTGTTCACCGCAGCCATCCGACCTCGAGGTATGTCTTTACAATCTTTAAAATCTCACTAAAACACTATTAAAGCAATAAGCAGATAAGGGATCTTCCAGAATTATCCAAGTAAATGTGTCTAATTACATCTGAAACGCTTACACTGCTGCCGCCCGGAGCCGTCGCTTTTTTTTTTACTAGTCCTACACTATCAATATCCTAATTCACGAACCTTTCATCCTCGCTCAAACTAATGGGGAAATTGTCGCTTTCTCGGTCCGAAATGCTCTCGCTGCTGGTGGCTCCCATTAAAAACAATGTGTTTTTAATGGGTGCCACCAGCCACAATTTAGTTCTGTCTTGGCACTTCCTGGTTTGGAGCCCTGCAACTCGTGACGTCACGCGCACACACTTCCGGTAAAGGCAGGGCTTTTCTATTAGCGACCAAAAGTTGCAAACTTTATCGTCGATGTTGTCTACTAAATCGTTTCAGCAAAAATAAGGCAATATCGCGAAATGATCAAGTATGACACATTGAATGGACCTGCTATTCCCGTTTAAATAAGAAAATCTCATTCCAGTGGGCCTTTAACACCTGTGTAAGCAGGCTAAAATAAATGTTGGGAGAAACTGGAAAAAACGCTCCAAAAAGCGAGTGATTCCCTTGTCATCCGCTGGTGAAACTTTTCCAACATAAACGCACACGTGGGTCAATTTGACATGTGAGGCGTGCATGGCGACCTCCCCCGATGACACGTCGATGACGTCAACACCAGAGCGACTTGGGTCAGTGAGGGAGACGACTTTTCCGCTTCATTCCGAACAACACTTTAAAATGTCATCTCCAAGCTCCTCGGGTGAAATGCATTGACTTATGGACATCGGATTGAGCCAAAGGGAGATAAAGTGGCCTGGGGTGGGAAGGGGGGGGGGGGTATCTGGTGTAATTATGCATGGCGATTGTTG